>NW_018164444.1:31767420-31777744 GCF_001263595.1 Phalaenopsis equestris | reverse complement strand
GGCTGGCGGTGCCAATGGCAGGCACCTGGCCCCGATGGACGGTGGCAGCTACAAGTGGCCTGCAATTAAGGGCGTGCAGGCAGCTGGGAGCAGGCAGCAATGATAACATGCTGCAATTTGTAAGTATATTTGAAAATCGCCCAAATTTAACGAATTCGAAAACATTAGCTTTGAACGAGAGGGTGAATTATGAAAACCCCTGCATTTGGTTTATTTCACACTACTGATGCAAGGAACCAAACAGGCCCCCACTTGGGCGACCTTAAGTGCTTGATGGACATGAAGGTGAACATTATTAGCAACAACTCTTTTATGAATGTATTATACGCAGTTACATGAGATTCAGAGGGAGGAAAATAACAAAAATGTATTATATGCAGTTACATGAGATTCAGAGGGAGGAAAAATGACAAAATATTATAATCAACCAACCTTAAAACACCGCCGGAGTAGTATATGAGTAGTCATTCCCTTCAGCATAATAGATGCAGCTACCTTATGATCAACTGAAGAAGGTACAGGCACCGCTGCACTAGCAGGGAGGATTTGTTCTTCTGCATATGAACCCATAGGGTTTCCAGCATAAGCAACCACATCCCCAACTTTTCGACCAGTCAAACCAGAACCCACAGCAGTCACTATTCCCACAGCTTCCCTTCCTACACATAAATCATCTTAAATCATGTATATTGCATTAACAAAAATATATAAAAAATAATAATTAGCTATTTTGAATAGGGAAAGGAGAAATATTAACAGAATTAATTGATGAATATCATCTAAGTGAGAAATGATGAGGATTCAATTATCCTCTAACAATAATTATAAACGATTAGAATTGGTAAGAGAGCAAGGAATTAGAAAAATAATTGAATCTGGGAGCACATCAGTTGAATTTTGATTGAATATGTATTCAATATCAAGGCAAAAGCGAGCATAAAAGAGAAAGCTGAAAAAGTAGAGCGTATAACTACAATTTTCGCATCACCGCTAAAAAAAAAGCCGCCTCGTCAAACCAGTGAAAGATGGTGACTCAAGGACATAAATTTTTCTGGATATAAGAAATTTAAAGGACCTTTCACATACACCCAAAATTTGTAGGAATTTCTAGTTGGAATACTTTCTTCAATATTCAGGGAAAAAATAAACTTTTTTACATGTAAGCCATGACGCCAAGTCATATTTACTATGACGCATGTGCATTCGGGTAGTTTCAATCGATATGATATGTAGAAGGAATGTCATATATATACAATATATTTTCTGATAAACCAAAGGGCATTGTCCGCATTTTTGTATTTAAGAAATTTCGAATTTATGAAGGGGCATTTACATGCATACCACACAACTCTTATGTATTTGCATATCTAACATCGAAAACTTCATATTTACGCACATATCACTCAAATTTTTAATATCAAATCAAAATTCCACCATCATTATCTTTTTAAAAGGTAAACACAAGGTATTATAAGTGTAAATATCAAAGGTTGGATGTTGGATATGTAAATACATGAGAATTGTGTGGTATGTATGTAAATTTTTCATTTAAAAAAAGAGCGACTTCACGCTAAAGTTCCTTGACAAACATCATCACCATATTGTCGGTCAACTTTTTTTTCGATTTATTGAAAAGAAAAAACCATCTCATGATTGGATTAAATTTTAGTCCTAGTTTGAGCCAAAACAAGTAAGACTGACCATGAGATACCTCAAACTATTCTTGGTTGAACCAAGGCATGGGTTATTAATTTCAGGCCAAGCCAGAATCAATTAAGGCTAAGTAAGATAATGATATCCTTTTCACAGGAAGGAAATGTAAAATTGATAGGGATTGGAAACCCTCTTCCATGGGAGGAAAAAAAAATCTGTGGGAAACTTGAAAAATACAAATGCAGTCACGAATGTATGTATATAATATAACCAGTTTGTTATAATTTCAAGCTAGCTCAATAGATCCAATAAGGCTTCAATTCTAGTTCAATTATAGCCAGACATATCTCATTAGTCAATTACAAAAAGATCCACCCGCAAGCAATATTTTACTCAACTGCAAATACATTTGTTGAACCCGTTGCAATTTCACATTGTGACAGTAAAGCAAGCATAGGTTTAGAGTGGCTAACCAAATGTGCAATCTTAAGAGATGATCTATAAAGTCCTGTGGGGGAATAAAAAGAAACTCACTTATTTGAAAGTGGTTAAAGCTGCAAGAAGAGCATTGTTGAAAACATGCAGTGCATACTTTAGTTCAATATTTATATGTAAGCGAAGAATCAAATGTGCAATCTTAAGAGATGATCTATAAAGTCCTGTGGGGGAATAAAAAGAAACTCACTTATTTGAAAGTGGTTAAAGCTGCAAGAAGAGCATTGTTGAAAACATGCAGTGCATACTTTAGTTCAATATTTATATGTAAGCGAAGAATTTTCATTTATCTTTTTGCTCGTTGTTCCCTTTGCATTGTCGATTGCTGGGTTTGAGGATATGCCTTTTGCTCTCACACATATCTAAGGTTCGTAATGTCAACTCTGCATGTGTTCTAGCAATGATGAAGAGGTACTTCTTAGGGTACTATCCATGGGGGTTCTCTCTAAAAATTGAAGTAATCTGCGCATCTAAAAGCTAAGGAAAATAGCACCATACATGTGTTCGCTGAGATGTCATTTTGTGCCATGTGCTATGAGGCACTAGATAAAGCCTCAATGTCACATGTGGCATCGCACCAACCTTCTTCTATGGCTAGGCTTGGCTAGCTTCTCGCCGCCCCCAGAGTTGAAACTTTTATAAACTCTAAAAATGAACAAATCACCACCACACGCATGACACTAGAATTATGGAAACAATATCAAGAAGAACATCATACTAAATAAGCATATACCAACAAAAAAATATATATATACAATGAAATAGGCATGTAAAAAATGTAATGCGATTACAAAATATGAACAAAATTTAAACTAATGCTGGAGGGCCCCTTCATTCTCAACAATGAATGTAAATATCAAATATCACAAACAATGGGATCGGCGTTTTAGATTTCACTTTAATGAGTTTGGGATCTTTTATAAATCCTTATGATTTCTATTATGAATCCGAAACATATTTTTTATTTGAATTTGTTGTATTGAAGTACTATGTTTTTGTCTAAAAAATTATAATAAATGTATTTTTGCAGGTTTTCAGAGACATCGTCAAAGATGACGAGCAGTCGTTGGAGGCAATGGGAAGGTTGATAGTAGTCGAAGGTGAACTAATGACCATGTAAAATAAGACGCTGTTTAAGAATGACGCTGGTGGTTGGAATGACAGAAACCTCTAAAACTTTTTATTCCCAATGTATATGTTTCAGGTAAAGCATAGCAAGAAAAGCTTATAAATACAAATTGACTTTATAAAAAAAAGTAAAAATTCTGGGTAATATATAATTATTAATACCTTATATATGTAAACGGTGAATTTTTGTGTAAAATTTTGTTTTGTACAAATTTTATATCGTTGGAATTCTCTTCAACTCCTTCAACATTCTATATAGTCAATGTGTTTATTTTGCATCATGTTTGACCACAAAAAGTAGAAATATATGCTAAACAAAAACATAAAGCCTTCATATGAAGGTGAAATCTTCATAAAGTTTATTATCTACTACTTAACTTGCCTCCTAAGAGTATTCTTCTTTGGTTTGCTCGATCCAAGGTTTATTTCAGGAATCCGCAATATTATATCGAGCATGAAACAAAGATGAAATATAAATAGAATATAGAAAAAAACTCCATCAAAATGGGCAACAAATAACAGTAATAAAAATAATAGATCATTCTAAGATTGTCAGAATCACAACAACAAATGCAGAGCATCAATTACATGCTAAGACTAAGAGATTAGTTGGCTATATGTTTGCCTCAATGAAGTGAGTAATTCGATAAAGAAGCGCTTCGAGCAGCTCAATTTGAATACCAGGTCTGCTAGTTAGATATTCAAAGCACCGAGCACTCAAGCTACTCTTTCGAATGTTCCAATTGCCCCATAAAGTGAACTAGAATTCTCATAAAGAGATAAATAGACCCCTCACCTAAACAAGGTCAATAAAATACAAATTAAAGATCTAATAAGCTAAGAAGTTAAAGCAATCATCACTTCAAGATTGTCAAAACTAGATCAGGTTTAAGGATCTACGGTTCAACTAAAGTTGAACGGAGCCGAATGGCACAATAAATATTAAACTATTTAATATAATTTAAAAAATAAAATAATGATTCAACAATGATATTTTCATCAATTCAATATACAACTAACTCAGAACACTTCACTCTTGAATATTTTGAATATGACTCTAAATCAAAATTTGGGATATGATATTTAAATTATTTTTATTTTTAATCTAAATATTTAATTGTAAGTCATATAATCAAAATCAAAAAGATCAAAAATTAACTAATATTAGGACCGGTCGGTTTATAAAAAAATCAGATTAGTTCAATGATTCAACAGTATATTTTAGCCGATTTCATTCAGAAGCAATTTTCAACTTGGAAGGAACCAACAGGAGGACCGATTCATGATTGTACTTGTCGAATTAACCGGTCCAATCCAATTTTAAACCATAATTATTTCAGAAACTTCCAAGGCTATAATAAGATAAAGGCAAGCCATATTTGATTTAAAAAAATCGAGTATATAAAAATTCAAGGGGTATTTCTTGCCAACCTTCGATAATTTTTATGGTCCAAAAATACATAACAACATTAAACCAATTTGATCGATAAAAGTTTATGGCAACTTGGCAACAACAAAAAAAACAATTTGCATCAATAAACAAATGGTGCTCTATCTTTACATGATTTCAATATATACCTGCTAAGAATTACGTGATGGAGACATAAAAGTTAAAAGGCAGCGCGGTGCTAAGGCCTTTAACAAAACCAATAATATTTCTTACCAAAAATAAAACCAAATTGATGAGTAAAAGTTGACCACTTTAAAATAATATACTGGAAATGTCAAGTAGGCATCAAATAAGAGATATTGAGTATAGAGTATTAGTTTTAGAGCAAGAAATACAGAAGTTCATTGATAATGGAATTAGGAAAAACTACAAGAAATAAAATGATGATGCTAAGGCTCCATTTGAAGGAGCAGAAGTTCGCCAGTCCGAAACACTGTGTTTTTCCACCTTTTTAGTTCTTGTGGTGGACAGAACGCGAAGCAAGCATCTCAGCCAAATGAAACTACGAATGTTTCTTCGCTTTCTGTGCATCATGACGAGACTTGTCGCATCACAAACGAAGCCCAAATGACTTCTCTCTAGATTTCAAACTCCATAGTCTCTCTCGCTCTCATTACTCTACAATTAACAAATTTCCCAAAGAAGTTGCTACCAAAAAGACAAATCATTTATATTCATTCATTGACATTCTTTTAGACACATAAAAAATGACAATTACAAATAATGAGCATTTAATGATCACGGCTCAAGTTGGGAAAGTTACGAGGTGGAACTATATTTGATGCCAAAAATGTGAGTTGCTAGCATCAATCAGTTATCAGTATTATTCAATAAATAAAATGTGGTCACAAATTCATTCAAATCTCAGGCACTCGTTCTCGGAGCCTTTTTTGAGTTTCTTATCAAGGTTGACTTCAATCGACAACAATGCTCTCGGCTCAGGTAGTTCCTCTTGGTAACAACCTAGATTCTCCAAGGAGTCCACTTCTCATCTTCCAAATCTAATCCACTTTCTCCCATGCCATCAAGTCCATTAGTATTTTCATTGTAGTTAAGGCCCACAACCAATGAAAGAGTGAGGTGAATGATGTAATCACCTTTCCAATTAATAAAATTGAAAAAAAGAAAAAAAAATTACCACTTGCAAGCCAACAAAATCAGGAGAGGGAGGTGGAAGAGCTTCTATCCAAAAGAAAGTAAACAAGCAATACTTATTTAAGAAAGAGTGCATCACAAAATGAGACTCCAATTTCCAAGATCTCCTAAGCATGGACAACAGCCCAAACGAATGTCCGTACCATCTTATTATCAACCACCAGGATGAAGATTATTTTATCTTCAAATTTTGGGTGGTAAAAAGCATTCAAAACGGCAGCCTCACTTTTTAACAATGTCACGGCTCACTCAATAAGGAAAATGTCAATTTCATCTAACAACATTCATCCAAAGATAAAGAGATAAGCATGGAAAGGTGGCATAAGAGGAAGATGACGGATGGTAGCCTTTCATGTCAAGAAAACCAAGCAAAAAAACACAATCCTCTTAGTTATATAGAGGAAATTCAGTGTTAAAATTCCATCAAACCAAAACCTGACTGGTAGTCTTTCCACAAAGAAAATTGCCCACTGAAAATCCATTGTAATAACAATAAGTGAGGAAACAAATAAACTAAAATAGGCTATTTTACCTAAGCTTTTTCTTGTAAAGAAGAAGAAAGTGCCTCGCCTTTGTAATGAAACAGAAAATGATAAAGAGCAATTTCTTCATCAGCCTAAATACAAACTGTAGCCTATTTATCTAACAAAATAACTAATGAAGTTTTCAAACCCCCTAAATAGACTATTTAGCTCATATTTCGAACAGCACCATGGTAATTATAGTCTTGCCACACATTCGACTTCCACCTTCACTATCAATGCAGCAAAGTTAAATCTTCTGTGTTCGTCCAAGGAGAGGCTACAACAAGCGCGGAATTTTTTTTCATGATTAATAAGGGAATCCAGCCAATGAAAAAACCAAATGAGAGGGACAACTGATAACCAATAATAGTCCCCAAGTATTTCTCATACAGTCTAAATAGCCTCATCGAAAAACAAGTTCCTTTCAAGCAAGCAACTGACTAAGCTCGTCATTTAAAAAAGCTTAAAAAATGATAGCACATCTAAATGCATGAAAGGCATGAAAGATTTATATGGTGTCGGATATGCTCAATCTTCATGCCAGCTAGAAGGCACGTACTATGATATTATAGGCGATGAAGTCAGTCCTTTTACATCCAAGGATGAAACAAAAGATTTAATTCTTAATTAAAAGAGACTCCTCAAAACAATTGATTAGCTCCAAGAGATGAACTTGGATATGGAGAACGACCCGAAGACTACTTTCATCAATAATCTTTCACTTCAAAAGATATAATAATTGGGAATATTACTTCATGAGTATGAAGATTGCTTCATTTTGGAACGATTATGAAATGATAGGTTTGTGTCAAGATATAGCAATCCACAAGCTCTTATTTGATCCCAAAGTGTTCCCTATATTGTAGCTGCCAAGGCAAATAAGACTTGAGATTAAGGAACGAGTAATCACCAAAATCAAGAAACTCATAGAAGCTGGATTTATCCAAAAAGGAATATGTCGATTAAATTGGAAACATCGTCTCAATAAAACATGCCCAAAAGATAATTTCTCGCTATCCATAGCAGAACTTATCGTTAACAAAATATTAAAACAAAATATGTTCTGATTCATAAGCAGGTCATCAGGCAACAACAAAATCAAGATGGTACTAGAGGACTAGAAACATGCATTCTTCTATACTCACATCCACGTTAACTGCCACAAATTGATGTATTTTGGCTCAAAAAATATTGAAGATGCCTGCCAAAGGACTAAGTTGAACAACTTCAATCACCTCATGCACAAATAAATATTTTAAAGAAGTCTAAAAAAATTAATTTTAAAATGAAAGCCTCTGAAATGTTCTTTTGATTTTTTTTTTTTTTATCTATGAATTTCTTAGCCTTTATTGTGCACTATAGAAGGATCAAAATTGATACCTCCAAAATTAGAGCACATCAAATGGCTATACTATCCTCAACATTTATTAAGAAGTATTTACATATATTTCACTCAATTCTTAAGTATTTGCATATCTAACACCAAAACTTCATTTTTTTTACATTTATACCACCTTACCTATGAATCAGAAGGTGTATTTCATTCCATAAAAAAGTAAATTAGTAGTATTTTTTATGTGATAGTAGAGATTTGGGTGGTATATATGTAAAAAAAGCAAAATTTAGGTGTTAGACATGTAATTACTTAGGCATTGGGTGGCATGTATGTAAATGCCCCATTTATTAAAAATGATGTAGCAAAACCAGTATAAGAATATATACCTGGAGTGAAAGGCAAATCAGCCTTGTACACTCCTTTGCGAAAATAAACGTCAATAAAGTTAACTCCAATAGCCTTGTGCTTAACCCGTATCTCCCCCTCCTTTGGTTCACCTATCTCCACATCTTCCCACTTCAAGACCTGTTTTGCATCTCCGAAGATGAATAAATTCTCCCAATAAAAAGTTAAGAAAGTTCAAGAAGAAAAAAAGTATCATTTTCTGATTCGCTGCATAATCATTTCAAAAGCAAGACTTGATCCTAGAACTAGCCAAGAAAAAAAACAAAAGCTTCAATCCTTTCAATCTTAATTCAAAACCAAGCAATTAAACGCAACTCTGGCGAAAACAGCCCTAAAAAATTCCATTCACTCGCATTTGTTTGATCTATGCCGACTATAGCCGTAATTTATTAGGGTTATTACAGTGTCAAGAAGGCCAGCAGATAAAATTGAACAAAACAAAGCTAATTCTGCTAAAAACAACAACGAAGAAGTATACATAGCTTACCTCAGGACCACCGAGCTCATGGACTTTTATGGCTTTCACCATCTCTACCTTCGCCGCCGCCGCTGCTGCTGCCGTCAAAGCTCTGATCGGTAACTTGAGCCGAAAATTAGTGTTTAATCGAAGGTTTTTATGATCTTGAAGCGCCGGCAGTAGCTTTCGATGAGCATGAAGGAGAGGGTTTTGGAGGCTATACAAAACTCTATTTAGGCTCATAATTCACATCCAAAGAAGCCCACTAAGCCTTATTTTATAAAACTTACTTTTCTTAACATTAAAAAGTTTTAAATACTTTCAATAAAAATAAATTTATTAAGCATTCAATTTGCTTTAAGCTCGGTTTAGTGAATGCATTCATTTATTGGTTTGGTCCCCTGAAGTGGCCAACGGTGGTATAGATCATCTAAATCAAAGACCGAGGATAATTGAACTGAGCAAGCGCCTCAGCCTACCTATCATTGCAATCCTACCAGGGCAAGAGTTCAGTATCACCAACAACGTCATGAACGCCCCTGACTTTCCTTATCAGTGGTCAAGAATCGGCAATAGCATACCCCATAAGCATCACAGATGATCTCATCATCAAAGAATGAGTTAAAAGTTAATGTTGAGAAAATAGAGCGAAGAAAAACAGTAATCGACACAAATCCAGAAGAACACAAAGATTTAACGAGGTTCGGCAAAGATGCCTACGTCATCGGGAGCAGAGCGGCGAGTCCCTTTCAATATTCAGAAAAGATGTTACAGAATAGAGGGATACCTCATGTAGTTACTAACATGTCTATTTATAACCCCAGGAGTAAACCTTAGGCACAATATGTAATTACAACATTGCCCCTATACCATACCGCGGGACTTTGCCCCCGCACCCCAACCCATATAACTTCCCAATTTGGACAGATTCTTCCGCTCCGCTTCGATCCAGCGTCTGTCTCTATATGGTATATGAGTCATACCATAACAAATCTCTACCTTGGCAAATATACAGCCCCTTAGAAGAAAAATACCTAGGAGCTCCATCTGCACCACTGTGGGTTGGGCCACCATGCTTCTCTAACAACTGCAAACATTCAACAAGC
Source organism: Phalaenopsis equestris (assembly GCF_001263595.1). Classification (NCBI taxonomy): domain Eukaryota; kingdom Viridiplantae; phylum Streptophyta; class Magnoliopsida; order Asparagales; family Orchidaceae; genus Phalaenopsis; species Phalaenopsis equestris. The sequence continues at coordinate 31,768,035 of NW_018164444.1, read as the reverse complement.
CCAAGCAATGCAAGAACTTGTTGATAGTAACTGGCTTGGTCAACATATCAGCTGCATTCTCATCAGTATGAACCTTCTGCAACAGTATCTCCCCAGAAGCAATCAACTCTCTGATCTTGTGATCCTGACATCAGTGTGTTTGGTTCTGGCATGGTCCACCTGGTACTTAACCATATAAATAACACTCTGACTGTCACAATGCAACTGAACTCCACTTTGCTCAACGCTCGGTTCCTTTACTAGCGCATCAAGCCATAAGGCTTCTTTAGCAGCTTCAGCTACTGTCATGTACTCTGCTTCAGTTGTAGATAATGCCACAATAGACTGAATTGTTGATTTTCAACATATAGGGCCTCCACCAAGAGTAAACACATACCCAGTTGTAGACCTTCTGCAATCCAAATCACCTGCGTAGTCTGAATCAACGTACCCCACAACTGAAGGATCATTCTTCTGACTGTCAAAAATAATTTCATGTCCTACAGTACCCTTCAGATACCTGAAAATCCACTTGACTGCTTCCCAATGTCGCCTTCCAGGTTTAATCATGTATTTGCAGACTTGACTAACAACATGAGCCAAATCAGGACGAGTACATACCATAGCATACATCAA
>NW_018164444.1:31766541-31767065 GCF_001263595.1 Phalaenopsis equestris | reverse complement strand
AAGCTTTCAAACCACGAACATCATTCATATTCTTTGCAGCAATCAGTATATCATCAACATACAGTAACAGAAAAATAATAGAACCATCATCAAGGCTTTTCACATAAACACAACAATCATACTCACATCGCCTGTAGCCAATCTGCATCATGTAGGAGTCAAATCGCTTGTACCATTGTCTTGGAGACTATTTCAACCCATACAACGATTTCTTTAACCTGCAAACCAGATGCTCCTGTCCAGGTTGAGTGAACCCTTCTGGCTGCTCCATGTAAATCTGCTCCTCCAAATCACCATGCAAGAAAGCAGTTTTAACATCCATCTGCTCTAAATGCAAATCCCAGATAGCTACTAATGCAAGTACTGCCCTGATTGAAGTATGTCTGATCACAGGAGAAAAGATTTCATCATAATCTATCCCCTTCTGCTGCGAAAATCCCTTTGCAATCAATCAAGCCTTGAAGTTTTCCCCTTCTTTTTCTGATACTGTTGGTTTCCTTTTTTTATACCATTCTTACCACATA
>NW_018164444.1:31765362-31766366 GCF_001263595.1 Phalaenopsis equestris | reverse complement strand
CAATCTGCTAGGAGGTCTTACATTGGTGCGTCTCTGTCTATCTCTGGCTAGATTGTAATTCTGCAGATCATCTGGAATAGAATCACCAGGTGTTGGATTTGAACTTTCACCTCTCTCAGAAGCTATTGGCTGTTGTTCTAAATCCATCTGCACTGCATCTAAACTGAAATTGTTCCCTGACACATTGTCTTGATTCTGCTGTAACATAAACTGCTCATCAAAAACTTCATCTCTACTGATCACCATCTTCTTTGCAATCGGATCCCAAAACTTGTATCCTTTTACATCTTTCTTGTAGCCCAGAAAGATGCACTTCTTGGATTTTGCATCAAGTTGGGATCTTTCATCTCCAGGTACATACACATAAGCAGGACATCCAAAAATCCTTAAATGGTCAAATTTAACTGGATTACCTGTCTATGCCTCTTCCGCGACCTTACCACCCAATAATGCTTGAGGTGATCTATTGATGAGATAGCATGTCATATTCACAGCCTCTGCCCAGAAACTCTTAGGAAGCCCTGCATTCAGTCTCAAGCACCTTGCCCTTTCAGTTAAGGACATGTTCATCATTTCTGCTACATCATTCTATTGTGGTGTCTTCCGCACTAAAAAATGCATCTGAATCACATGCTCCTCATAGAACTTCTGAAACTGCGAATATGTGTACTCTATGTCATTATCAGACCTCAAATACTTGATCTTTCTGTCAGTTTGGTTCTCCACCTCAGTTTTTCATAGCTTGAATTTAGAGAAGACTTCAGAGTTCTGCTTCAAGAAGTACACCCAAATTTTCCTGGAGAAATCATCAATAAAGGTAACGAAATACTGAGATCCTCCCAATGACAACTCCCTAGTAGGGCCCCATACATCAGAATGCACATAGTCAAGAATTCCTTCAGTTTGGTGTTTTCAGTCATAAAACTGACTCTAGTCTGTTTTCCAAGAATACAAAACTTACAAAGATCGAGCTTGCAGCTTTTAACCCCATGCAGCAGATTTCT
>NW_018164444.1:31764321-31765317 GCF_001263595.1 Phalaenopsis equestris | reverse complement strand
CTTTGTACTGTCATTATCTGACTCCACAGAATGAACTCCACCTACAACTGTACTCCCTAACAGTCTGTAGATATTACCTGCAGTCAACTTTCCTTTCATCACAATCAGTGCACTCTTAACAATTCTGATGGTTTCCCTATCCTCATCAGTCTTAGGAATAAAATCATTTCTGTGTAAAGTGCCTAAAGAAATCAGATGCTTCTCCAGATCTGGAATATGTATGACATCACATAACGTTCTAACTATGTCATCATACATCTGAATTCTGACTTCTCCAATACTAGCTATATTGCAGCATCTATCATCACCAAAATAGACTGAGCCCGAATTAGTTGACCTGTATGAAGTAAACCGCTTCCTGTTAGGTGTTATGTGATAAGAGCACCCTGAATCAAGAATCCATGCATCCGTGAACTGAGTTAATGAAACTGAGAGCATATCGCCATCACTACAATCTGAATTTTCATTCTGCACCACATTTACAGACTTCGATGAAGTATCACTTTTCCCCCAGTCTGCTTCTTAAGCTTTGGACAATATCTCTTCATATGACCTGGCTCCTTGCAGTTGTAGCAATGAATTTCCTTTTTGGCTCTAGACTTTGATTTGGAATTTCGCCTTCCGAATACCTCCTCTTTCTTCCTTCCACGATCCTGCTTACTCTTCACATATAAACTGTCACCGTGAGAGCTTTCTCCTGCATTCTTCTTCTGCTGGTTATGAGCCAACAACGCTGCAGTAATCTCATTCACTTTGATAGTTTCTTTCCCATATGTCAGAGTAGTCACCAGGTGTTCATAGGATGAGGGCAACAAACACAACAAAATCATCGCTCGATCTTCATCCTCAATACTCACATCAAGCCGTGATAAATCAGTGATTATTTGATTGAAGCCATTCACATGCTGCACCAGATCAGAACCTTCTTGCATCTTTAGCCCGTATAACTTTTGCTTCAGATACAACTTGTTCGTCAGAGATTTTGCCATAAACTGA
>NW_018164444.1:31760736-31763944 GCF_001263595.1 Phalaenopsis equestris | reverse complement strand
CCTTAATTAAAATATTAACTTTAATTAACAAATTTCAAAAAAAAAAAAAATTTCCTTCTTTCTCTGGAACTTCCAGCCTCTCTCCGCTGAATGAAATTGGATGCTGATCGCGATCTTCCAATTCTACCTCGAGCTTTCCGATTCCAATTTCCAATTCCGCCTCCAACATAATTTTCGGAATTTAATTCAGAACCTATATTCCAGGCAAGAAAATTATGATGGAAACATTCCTTCTTGCTCTCCGCAACAACAGCAAAGGCAATTTTGCAATTCAAGCGAAATTTGTGAGGGAATATTCCTCTCCGGATTCCTCTCCAGCAAAGAATCAAATTTGGAAGCCTTCTCTTTTAATTTTCGGATTCCTCCTATTTCTTGCGCCTTCTGTTTCCTCCACCTGCAACCCTACTTTCCTTCCGGAGCTTAATTATGGAATTTCCTTAGTTAAACTTTGCTTTATTAGCTTTCCAAGTAACAAGCCATTTCCTTCTTAATTAACTCCACAAGAAATTCCTTCCCGCAAGAAATTCTTTCCTAAATCTGATCTTCTCCGCGGATAGCCAGCAGCACAGGAATATTCCTTCTAGCAGAAACGAATCTACTTTTCTCCCGACGTTCCCTGTGTCCCGCGAAATTTGGTGCTCCTCGCGTGCCTTGATCCTTCTGAACACGAGAACGCCTTCTTCACAGAACATCGGCCTCCGTACAGAACGCCCGCCAACCTTGTTGAAAGCCGCGATTCACAGCCTCCAGTCAGCCGATTAGCAGATCTAGGCCTGATCCGAAACTTCTACCATTCGCGCGAAAACCTGCATCCTGCAAGATCCGTCGTTCACAAATCTCGCCTGTTGGCGAAACTTCCCTCGCGGAACTCTTCTGGATAGCCGCCAAATCTTCTTCCTCGCGCCAACAAAATTTATTCCTTGCACTCGAACCTTGGCTTTGATACCACTTGTTGAGAAAATAGGGTGAAGAAAAATAGTAATCGACACAAATCCAGAAGAACACAGAGATTTAACGAGGTTCGACAAAGATGCCTACGTCCTCGGGAGCAGAGCGGCGAGTTCCTTTCAATATTCAGAAAAAAAGTTACAGAATAGAGGGATACCTCATGTGGTTACCAACATGCCTATTTATAACCCCAGGAGTAAACCTTAGGCACAATATGTAATTACAACATTACCCCTGTATCATACCGCAGGGCTTTGCCCCGCACCCCAACCCACGTAACTTCCCAATTTTGACAGATTCTTCTGCTATGCTCCGCTCCGCTTCGATCCAGCGTCTGTCCCTATATGGTATATGAGTCATACCATAACAGTTATATATCAGGTTATGACGATTTACCTTTTACTCAATAACATTGTCTTGTTTTGACAACAAAAGTTTCTTATCCAGAGATCAAGGGTCAATAGTTAAGCTAGATCGGTTGTTGGAAGATCGATTAGGTTGAATAAAGTGGTTGTTCAATACGACTGAGTCGGAGGAGGCCAATCGATCGAGTTGATGGAAGTCGTCAATCGATAAGATCAAGCTGGATGAGACTGATCTATCATATCAAAAGAAGTGATCGATCGATACGATTGGATCGGAAGCAACCGACCGATCAAGTCGACAGAAGTGGTCGATCTTACGATTGAGCCAAAGGCGGCCAATTGATCGGGTCAACGAAAGGATAGCCAATCGAGCCGAATGAAGTAAGCGGCTGATCGACAACACAATGCAAAAATGATATTTTAATGCATATTTTAAAATCACGTGGTGCACTCGACATAGATATGAATACTTGCAAAAATGAAACCCAATCAAAATTGATGATGAATCGAACTCGTCCTAACGATCTCATGCGAACTCGTCCTAACGATCTCATGGGGATCTAGGGTAGAATGGTAACAAAGTGTGCCAATCAATCGTCATGCGGAGCAACAAACTACCCACCTACACTTGTCAAGCAAAATAGGAAAGATTTTTGTGAAAGAAAATCTTGGTAGTCTAGGGAACATCAAAATCACAAGATTTCCCATTCTCTAGACTAGAAAGGGTTTTGTTCTTCCCATCACCAGAATGAAACTGCCAACGGAAATATGGGATTGCTATAACCCTATCTTTTGATTTTAGATCTAAGGGCATGGAAAAACTCTTTTGGATTGTAGGGGATCACGAAGAAAAAGGACTCCTAACCTAGTGTCTCACTCTAAGATCAACCTAATCTTAAATCTCTAACACAAGCACCTAGGAAAGCTCGCTAAAAATGAAGAAAATTGAGTTCAGAGGAAGTTTCATTGTTGGGATAGTTTACGGAGCCTTCTCTGGGCTTTTCCGTGCTCCTTAGCAGTGGGGAGGATGAAGAAGACATCTTTCGTCTCTGATGTAATGATGAAGCTCTCCTTGCTTAAGAAGTTCCTCCCGCATGCATCCTAGAACTCACCACACGAGGTGTCATGGAAAAGGAAGAAGAAGGTGAGGAGAAAGATGGTCGATACGGGTCAACAGAGAGGGATGAAGGCAGGCAGTGGTGACTTGCCTCTTCCCTTTGGATCCTCTCTCTGAGGAGGATGGACTCTTGCTCAAATGGCTAGAGATCCGTTATAATGGTTTAGTAGGACCCCTTAAATCTATCATTGATGTTGTCACTGGTGGATCACTCATGTTAAAGCCATTTGATGAGGCTTATTCTCTGATTGAGTAGATGACCACTGACAATTTCTAATGGCCTTTTGAGAGAGTAAGTATAAACATAAAACCTCGATATTTGATATGTAAATACATAAAAACTGTGTGCTATGTATATACATTTCCAGTGATTTTACAAGTTAACATTAGTGATATTTATTGTGATCATATCAAAGATTTGAGAATTATATAAATAAATTTTATAATTCTGTAAATACATAAAAATTGTGTGGTCTGAATGTATATCTCCCTTTCTTTTGTCACCGTCAATTATTTTGTATAATGCATACTAGTAAATTTTAAATAATTTTTCTTATTTTATTTATCATTAATATTATTTTTGCTTTAAGGTTTTGTTAGACTACCTGTGATTTGCCCTCAACAATTAAGCTTAAACTTACATAAGATAATTAGCAATTAGTAGTTAAGAAATTAATTAAGGTCATAATTTAAGAGAACACCAACTTTTTTAAAAATCTCTCTCGAAAATATGTTGGTTGAAATGTAATTAGCTTGCAATAATTTAAGATATATATAT
>NW_018164444.1:31756070-31760506 GCF_001263595.1 Phalaenopsis equestris | reverse complement strand
AAAAAAATATGAAATCATTTAAATATATTCCAAATGCAATATTCTACATTTACGGTGCAATCCTTTGGGATACCCCTATGTGACAAAACGACATGAATTGAACACTTATACGTGCGGACGATAACTTGAATTACACCACATTACCGTGCACAATGACGTGATAAAACGACGACACAATGACATGGTTGAATCCACACATTCATCTGCACATCAGGACAAACGAAACCAAACACTCATCTGTATGGTCCATGACATGGATTTGATAATACCACACCGCACAATAACATGGTCGAATCTACACTGTCGTCAAACGTCAGCACTTCTGAACAACAGACGTGATATTTTTTTACCTCAAAAACCCCTCCTAAGTTTTACTATTATAAAATAAAAAAAGTTATTTTATTTTCTTCATTTTACAATCTTATATATAGTAGACTATAAATCATAATTAAACGTGCCAAAAAGACAGCCCCACATGGGTAACATATATCATTATGAAAGTAACAGAAAAACTATGCAAATTAGTTGCAATTTCATTTATTTAGATATTTACCAGAACAAAAGAATTAAGATGTCCACATGAATGAAAAATTATTGGCCCCACCCTGAAAGAAGAGAACAGTATCTTTTCCCTCTTCTTTTGATTTATTTGCTGTGTTGAATTATAGGAACATTTATGTTGGTGATAGTTTGGACTATAATTAAGTATAATAAGATGAATTGCATAATATTTATTTTTATAAGTTTTGTAAAGATTCTTCCATAAACCATTGCTGGCTCATTGACAATGTGGCATTATCTGCATCGATAAATTAGACAATTTTGTATTCAGGTCCAGACAAAAAATTGGAATTGTGGATCTCTCATTTGCCACTAAATAGAGATTAGTTTAATACAAAAGCCAGAGGAGGCTATCATGTTAGTCATGTGCTTGAAAAAAGTGCTTTTATGGGCTACAATCAGGGGTGAAACTAAGCCTTTTTAGGGCTTTGGCCTAACTTGGGAGGGGGTTAGAACAGCGAATGACAAAATACTATTTTAGGAGGAGCAAAAGATCAAATCATCTTTCCATATAAATAAAATTTTGAATTTGAAGGAAACAATTATTTTAGAAAATTATTTGAGAATGTACAATAATAATAATAAGTAGAATAAGTAGATGCAGTCCATGCATATATTGTTTCACATGATTGAGACCAAACAAATGCCTCCATTTTTATTCTATTCTGCATGCTATGTTTCATGGAAGTTGCTATCACATACAACAATCTTAAGTATTTAGACATCATTGAAGTCACTATCACTACTCTTCATGATTTCCTATGCAAAAATAATAATTTTGCTTATAAATATCATGTTGTGCCAACAAATCTTGAAATAAAAATTAAAATCAAGCTACATCAATATATTTCATATTTATACTTATAAATAATGATTTTAAAATATTTAAAAGTTACTTATAATATTTTTATTTGTTAGTGAATTGTGAACTAATCATTTTCTTAACTTGAACACAACACAACGAGAATATTGTGAGCGTCATGACCTATCTTTGAAGTAGTTGATGAATCGTCGAGGCCGATAGTGGCAGGAGCCCCACATCGCTAACCTGCAGATCGACCACCACAGTAGGGGCAAACTTTGCAGCATCTTTTGACAACCCACCGTCCCGTCGCTTCTCAAACCTGACCAACTCATCCATAAATCTTTCTATGGAAGAGAGAGAGTCTTAAAGGCCCTCTCTACCTCTTGCGCCAAGGCGCCCTCACTTTTCTGCAGCAGCAGCTGAGGAAGGATCATGACAATCGCTCTTTACCACTCGCCTCAGCCAGAAGAACCTGTTGGCCCTCAACAGTCACACACACACCAGAATCTGAGGTCCCCTCAGTGATGCCTCTTTATCGACTTGCCCTCAACATTGTAAGATGAGTAGACCACCTTGACCATATCGTATTCGGGCCTCTCCCGCTTTTCCTTTGTCGCCACTTTCTTCATCTTTACAGAAGAGGGAATCTGAAAGCCCGCCTTCACCAGCCTTTAAGGATCCACAACTATCCGTTTCGTACCGCCAGTCATATCGCACCTCAACTGCAAAAAGAGAAACTAACGACAAATGATATAAGACACGGTTTGTGTGTATTTATAGAGCACATGGGACACGAAATCTAAACGAAAGTCAATTGCTCAATCACCAAAATAACGATTGTTTAATAATTGTTTGATAACAATTGCAAGTCGTGTTCAGTTTGTGCTAACAATTGTCTAATAATTTTCCAATCTTTATTGTAGTTGTCACTATCAAGCAGCAAAAAAACTCGGGGAACTAATATGAATACACAAAAAATATCGGCACAAACTTCAAAGAGAATGAACTACTAAGATTAAAAAGCTTCCCTTTGAGGTAAGCTATCAACCGATGATCCAAGAACGAGCATGGGAAGCAACGTCTCCAAACCTGAGATATGTTTAAGCTTTGGAGATGGTTCCCGGCTCGGTAGCGACAATATCGACCGAAAGTAAGGAGTAAATTATCCTGACAACGATTCTCGTCGGCATAAACATGGACAAGATCCACCCAAGATCTTGCGAGATTGGGAGAACCGATCGAGACGACGAACTTACCAGGCAGGCGAGACACAAGCCATGTAAAACTCGAGTCGAACGAACAACGATTCAATCTACGAAAAGACCGAACAATCACATTCGACCGATCAACCCTGCATCCATACCAAACAAGCATCTCACGACCGACTGCTCAGATCGACCAAACCAAAGACACCGAACGAATCGCTTGTCGCATTATTACATTCCAAATATGGTGTAAATTTACTGTTAATTGTTGTAGTAATTGTATTAAAGGTGATTTCCATAATCATCATGTAATTTCTATGATTGTGCAAATACGTCTCTATAAATAGCATGCGGAAAGAAGAAAAATAGACTCCTCTCCCGATTCCTTCAACAGTAAATTTCAGACCTATTTTATTCTATTTCTTCTCTCCTTTATCTTGATCTAACTCTCGTGATATGATTCACAAAAGAAAAATTAGGATCGAACAAAAATATAAAAATAATGATTATAATTATAAGTAAAAGAGTTTACAGCCATTTTAAAACATTTATATCGCCTCAGCCAGAAGAACCTGTTGGCCCTCAACACTCACACACACACCAGAATCTGAGGTCCCCTCGGTGATGCCTCTTTATCGACTTGCCCTCAGCATTGTAAGATGAGTAGACCACCTCGACCATATCGTATTCGGGCCTCTCCCGCTTTTCCTTTGTCGCCACTTTCTTCATCTTTACAGAAGAGGGAATCTGAAAGCCCGCCTTCACCAGCCTTTAAGGATCCACAACTATCCGTTTCGTACCGCCAGTCATATCGCACCTCAACTGCAAAAAGAGAAACTAACGACAAATGATATAAGACACGGTTTGTGTGTATTTATAGAGCACATGGGACACGAAATCTAAACGAAAGTCAATTGCTCAATCACCAAAATAACGATTGTTTAATAATTGTTTGATAACAATTGCAAGTCGTGTTCAGTTTGTGCTAACAATTGTCTAATAATTTTCCAATCTTTATTGTAGTTGTCACTATCAAGCAGCAAAAAAACTCGGGGAACTAATATGAATACACAAAAAATATCGGCACAAACTTCAAAGAGAATGAACTACTAAGATTAAAAAGCTTCCCTTTGAGGTAAGCTATCAACCGATGATCCAAGAACGAGCATGGGAAGCAACGTCTCCAAACCTGAGATTGAGATATGTTTAAGCTCTGGAGATGGTTCCCGGCTCGATAGCGACAATATCGACCGGAAGTAAGGAATAAATTATCCTGACAACGAGTCTCGTCAGCATAAACATGGACAAGATCCACCCAAGAACTTGCGAGATTGGGAGAACCAATCGAGACGACGAACTTACCAGGTAGGCGAGACACGAGCCATGTAAAACTCGAGTCGAACGAACCACGACTCAATCAACGAAAAGACCGACCAATCACGTTCGACCGATCAACCCTGCATCCATACCAAACAAGCATCTCATGACCGACTGCTCAGGTCGACCAAACCAAAGACACCGAACGAATCACTCGCACAATATTACATTCCAAATATGGTGTAAATCTACTGTCAATTGTTGTAGTAATTGTATTAAAGGTGATTTCCATAATTATCATGCCATTTCTATAATTGTACAAATACGTCTCTATAAATAGCGTGCGGAAAGAAGAGAAAATGGACTCCTCTCCTGATTCCTTCAACAATAAATTCCGGACTTATTCTATTCTCTCTCTTCTCTTTTTTATCCAGCTTCAACTCTCTGGATATGATTCACAAAAGAAAAATTAGAATCCAACAAAAATATAAAAATAATGATTATAATTATAACTAAAAGAGTTTACAGCCATTTTAAAACATTTATAT
>NW_018164444.1:31746335-31755970 GCF_001263595.1 Phalaenopsis equestris | reverse complement strand
TTTTTTTTTTAATTTTTTATTTAGGTATGAATTTATTGGGCTCTTAAAATGCAATGTTAAAATAATACAGTAATCTTTATTTTATATGAAGCATGAGTAATGGTTGGGGTTCTAAGTGTGTAACAGTTTTTTTATAATCTGCTTGCATTTGTGATCAACTAATTTCATTAATATTAATGATCATGCATGACTCAAAACTTGATTATGATACATGTGAATGTACTTCCAATGATTGCATCTTTAAATTACACTTTTGATTCATTTAATACACTTCACATCACATTTAGCTCTTCACGATGGTGGGCTATTTATAATTGAAACTAATTGCATCAAATTTGGGGGGCTGGCTACAATCACAATCATTTTATGATTAATCGACTTCATTCCCTTTTGATACATAGAACTACTATAGTTAGTCATGCATCTTTGCTAATCCCAAGTGTTTTATAAAATCACCAAGTGATGACCAAGCGATGGCTGACCAATTTTATGGGTATAGATCGATCGCTTGGTAGTGTAGTATTTAGAATAGGTGCATTCTTTTGGTAGTGTTTTTTTGGATTGTTACAACTTATAAATTTTTAGTTGATCATTGCTTTGACAAAGGTTTCTCTTTTTTCTTCATAATATCTTGTTTTGAGGATTTTAGTTGATTATTGCTTTGACAATTTGATCATTTGTCTTGTTTGAATGACTTTGCGTAGGAAGAGGCGTCGAGGTGGAAATTCTTTGAAATGTAGGCAACTTTCTCTTTTGAAATTTGACATTCTTTTTTTTTTTTTTTACAAAAATAAAAAAAGAAAACACTATCACAATCATCCAAAGGAAATTCAATAAATTTATTTGACCAAATTTAAAAAAAATATCACAATCATCCAAAGGTAATTCAATAAATTTATTTGACCAAATTTAAAAAAAAAATAAATTTATTAACTCTCAAAAAGAGAAGTGATGCCCACAAGAGTGTTTGGGGGGACCTTAATTTTTTAAAAAAGACGGTTATAAAACTCTGATGGATAAAACAACCTCTTAGATATATTTTTTTCAAAACATCAGACGAAACCTTTCTTATAACCATCACACTTTAAAATAACTTTTTACCACATTATTTAAAAGCAAATCCCCAAACAGAATCGTGATTGCGGTATGAAACATAACGGGTATAAAATTGTCCCAACAAACCCTTAGAATGAAGCCAATTATAATTTTGTAAGCCAAAGCAATAATTCCTTTTCTAAGCCTACACCCACCCCTATAATATATTATTATTTGCAACTTTCTATTCATTGTAATTTAATTAAGAACTTTTTCTTACAATTCTTGTTAGAAAAGTAAAATATGCTTGTACCTTTTATAACTCTTTTTACACCCTAAAGCCTAGTTATTTTCTATAACAGGAGCTAAGATACCTCATTATTTCTAGAAATTTATATATCATACATAAATATATAATTAACTTACATTTAACCCATTTTACAGACAAAACTTCCGTTAAGGAACAGTAATTGCACGCAATTCACACCGTTTCTCTCTCTCTGCCCCTCGCTCTCTCACTCTCTCACTCTCTCTCTCCCATCACAACTACTCCCTCTCTGTGTTGGCTGCGAAAGCACCAGGATGACCTCCGGCGTCTCCCTCCATTACCACACGGCCAAAACTGAACTTAAGCGGCTATGACAAGCCGGTAAACTAATTAATCTGCTGCGCTATTTCATACCGCAACCACACAAACACACCAACAGCACAGAAACAGAGTCGAATCAGGGAATACCTAGCAAAAAGCTGCAGCCAATGCGTGAAATCATGGGGAACAAACTAAGAAGTTTTTGCAGCCATCCAAGATCAGATGACGGCCCTCACTTTATCTTCTTGATCAAGATCGTACCTCAGCTTCCCAGATTGGCTCTGCTCCAACCCCATTCACAATTTCCGTGACTTCAAGAATTGGATGGAGAATGAGGGAAAGGGGAATTAAAAGGTAGAAATAAGGGTACCTCGGAAACGATCTGGGCGATGCGGGTTCCCTCGAGGCGGTGATCGCGGGAAGGCGGAGTGACGGAGGGCGAGCAATCGGGAGGGGTTTCGAAGAGAGACAGGGAGAACTGTTTGTAGATGATGCCGACATCGAAGTAGATGAGACCTGAGCTGGGGATGTCAACGCGGATGCCTCGTACGGGGAACCAGAGGAAGAGCTCCTGTGCTGAGAGGCCGGAGATGGAGGCGATCTGGCCGTAGCTGACGGTGCAGGTGATGTTGCGAGCATAGTGAACATCCGTCTCGAATTTTGCGGTGCACTCTTCATCCAAATGAACCTCGAAGTGGCCTTCATCGTCGAGGTGGAATTCGCGTACGCCCTTAGGGAAGAGGCCGCTCGGAAGACCGTGACGTCGTAGAACCTCATAAACGGTCTTCGCCGGAGCCTCCGCATCCGCCACCGCCGATTCTTTCGTCGGAGCGGCGACGAGTATTAGTGGGATGAGGGTAAAGAGGAGGGGAAAAGGGTGTCGACCGATCATGCTCTCCGTCTGTCTCCCGCTCAAATCGGGGAGAAAAAGGGTCACGGATTTGAGGAAATCTAGAGAGAGAAAGAAAAGAAGTTTAGGAAGAGAATGGAAATCTAGAGAGAGAGAGAGAGGGGTGGACGAGGGTGGCAGGACGTTAGGGCAAAGGCAATTATTAATGAGAGTATTGTGGGGACGGACGAGCGGGGGCCAACTTTCACACTATGCCTAGAATTATTGGGGATCTGAATATTATTAAACTATTAAATTATTTTTCAAATGAGTACATATCTATAACTAATTAAACTTCATAATGAATTTTCTCAAATTATATTTGATAAATTTTAAACTTATTCTTTTACAAAATTAAATCTTAATAGTAACTAGATTAAAAATTAATGATTAATATGTATTTTAAATATGAGTTTTTTTTCAGAGTAAACCCTTAAAATAAATTCTGAAAATTTCCTAAAAATTCATATTTAATCAAATAAAAGAATTGTAAGAAAATTAGAAAAATTCTGCAAACTCTAGCCCGGATATATGTTGATATCAAAGCTGCTCATGAAAATTTCCAGGAAAGAACAGTCCTACAGATGTTATAATCCTAAATATAGCAACAAAAAGAGATATGAATAAACCAAAATAAAATAAAGTGAAAGTCTATGAAAGAAATCTCCTGAAAGTTTTTAAAAATCAGAATGCAATAAAGTCTAAGAAATTGGCAAGATGTAAATTTGGATCTTCAGTTGGTGATCTCCCAAACTGATTATTTGATATCATTGGGATAATATAGGTTTAAGCTCAAATGAAGCTCAAATGAATTAGCCACTACAATAGGTTTTTGAATACTACAATGAAGTTCATTTACAGTAGGGTTGCATAATCTTTTAAAGGTCTAAGCTCTTAATGAATTTCGGCATTTTGATTGTTTTGATTTGTCATTTCTGTAATTTTTTTTAGATTTTTCAAGATTTTTAATTTTTTTGATTTTTTTGATTTTTTTAACAGTTCTCTCTAATTTATAATTGTAGGGCACTAGTCCTTCAGAACCTGAACTACGCATACACTAAAATAAAATAAAATAAAACTAAACACACACAAAAATAAGATACAATAATTTTTAAATTTTAAATAAGACTTTCTAAAAAAAATTTGCTTTAAAATCAATAGATTCTTTACAATTTTCACTTCAATTCCCCGGCAACGGCGCCAAGAACTTGATTCTGATTGTTTATATGCAACAGTATAACAATAGCTCTGATTATATTTTTCACTTATATTTCCTTATTTTGCAACAAAACCAAAAACTTGATCCTGAAGAAAAATAAGAATTTAACTTTTTAATTTATACATATTGGGATACTACGCAAGTATACGTATCGTTATCAAGTAATGTAGGACTTTTATATTAAGACCTGAATATCAAACCCACAGGAAAATATTCAATATGCACAAACTTTCTATTTTTTAAAAAGTCAATTACTTAAACTATAGATATTTTCTCAATAATGAATAAAATTTAAATATTTTTGGTATTTTTGATAATTTGATAAAACAGTAACAACTTAAAAAGATAACTTGAGTTTTTGTAGAAGAAAATCACTAAATATAAAATATATTTCTCCCTATCATGAATCAGTAATATGTATAGGAATTATATTGTGGAAGTATGTAAATTGTGTTGTGCCAAATGAGAGCAATAATATTTTTTACCCTTACTAGAGATGCTATAAAGAACATTGGCTAATTTAAAGTTTGAATAGTTTTGAAGACCGGCTAAGCAGGGAAGATACCAGCTCTCACTCTAAAGTTTCCTTGATTCCCTCCACCTGGGGGCATCTCGTATCAGAACCTAAAATAATAAAACAAGTTGGGGACTTTAACATGTCACTTTAAAGTCCTTTAACTCTACACCTTTCAATGAATATTTCCCTATTTATTTGCACTCAATCATATGAACTAGATTCTCATTCATACAACCTCATGTGATTCTTTCAAATTGTTGACTGAGACAATATCAGTCCGATTCTTACATGTTCTCACAACAAATTTTAACATCTGGATTGGTCAAATCAAGAAGTAAATAAAGTACATGGATTTAAATCATCACAACTTTTTTCCAACATTAAAGATTAATACTTTCCACAACTTCCATCTAACACTTAATTACTTATCATTTGAAGAAGAAAGATAGAGAAAACTACTCAGAATCCATGGAGAAAATAAAACCACGCTTTAGTTTAAAAGTAGTAATCATTATCAAACCAACAATAAGTCTCAATTAAAACCAAAAGTAGTCTAAAACAAAAGATAAAACTTATCTCAAATCCTCCACCAAACTCTTAAAGTTCCTTTGAATCTCTTCTCTTTTACAACACTCTCAATATAAAACTAAAATAAAAGGATAAAGTAAATATTTGGTGTGGTGCCTGAAAATCTCTCCAAACTAACTCCCCAATTTCTTTAAGAACTTTCAAAACTTTCTCTTTTCAAGCACACACACACTTTCAAAGATTCAATCTTCCTTCTTTTATAATTTTATAATAGGTGTATTGGTATCTCTTCAAAATATGTCTTGATTCGATGTATTTCACCAAGGGATGCCTCCTTTTACAAGTATTTTCGTCCTTGGTGGTTGTAACCACCTATTTATGTCAAAAGGTGACCCAAATACCTCTTCAAAATTTGCAAAACCGAATTTACTCATCAAATAACTACCTCTGACGCTTAAATGCAGGGCCTCTGGTGCTTAGGCGCGGCCTTCTCTTTTTAACAGGCGCTTAGGCACCAAAATACTTTAGCACAATTTTCACCTATTTGCTCCAAATTTGATTCTTTTTCACTCCTTTAAGCATTTTTCACATTTTTACTTGTACCTGAAAAAAAAACAAAAAATACCTTCCAATTTAGAAAAAATATTCAGTAAATATAGTAGTCCAATTTAGAAAAAATATTCAGTAAATGAGACTAACTTAAAGTTTAGAAATTTTTAAATTTAAGAAATATAAAAATATGAGTTCCTATCTAATTCAGAAATATTTTTAGATTTTCCAAATTTAGAATTTAGTCCTTTTATTATCTCTAATTAAAAATTTTTATTTTAAATAATTTTACTCATTATATTATATCACTAAGCTAAAGAGTTTCTCAAGTCTTATACTTTAAAAAGATCAAAAGTGGAACCAATTTTTGATTAGGCACTAATCATCAAGCTTCTCCTCCCTTACAATTTTTTTAAGGCAAGGATTACTATATCTAGATAGACCTTTAATAATTTTAAATTCCACTTCTCTTTTCTTAAAATAAAGCCTTGATATAAATCTTTTACTTAAAAATATAATAATAGTTTTGAAAATTATTGTAATAAAAGAAATTTAAGTGTTAAAAATAAAAGTCTAAATTATCTAAATTTTTCAAAAATACAATTTGTCTTACTGAAGATAGTTACACTATATTAAACATTTTCTACACTAAAAACTTTTAACTTAAAGTTTTTCTTCATTACTAAAAATTTTAACTAAATTCTCTTACTCATTTCTAAAATCAAATTTTAATTCCCTAATATAACTCATATACATGATCATTTTTTTTTCTTTTCAAATAAAATTCATTTCTAGCACGTTTGAGAACAAATAAAATTCAAGTTTTGAAAATATTTATCATTCCCACCCTCCCCCCCCCCCCCCCACCATATTTTTTAACATTAAGCAGAAATGAAAATTAAAATAACATGCTAATAGAAATTTTCTATACCCTAATTATATAAGTATAAAACTAAAATCAGGAGTAAAATTAATTTTAATCAAATTTTCTACTATTTTCATTTCAATTCAACATGTAGAGATTCAATAGACTTCTAAACAGTGGGTTCAAACATAGAAGCAAACAAACATACTACTTTGACTTCACAATCTCAGCATAAAAACAAAGTCACAAACATGATAAAAGAAAAATACAGGGTAGCAGTTTCTGAAATTTAAATTTAAGATCTAAGTTAGCAAGATTTTCAACTTTTCAAAAGACATAAAATTAAGTTAAACTCTAAACTAACTAAATCACAATACTAAACTCACAACAGTTACTACCCTAGAATTTCAAAAACAAAATACTAACTAACACAAACATCACAATAACAATAAAACATAAAAGTCCAAAACACAACACATAGTCTAAATCAACACACAGATGCAAATGTAGCAAGATTAGACCACATAGTCCATAACATAATACAAACATAAAAATAAAATCTCTCAGTCCTAATCCTCACTCTCTGAATCACCGCTATTCCATGTTTCTGCAGGCTCATAATCAGGATATCGAGGATATGGAGGAAATTGCACTCCTGGGTCACCCTTAATTAGGTTCTCTAGAGATGAGTTAAATTTCTCTTCATAATCACTCTTTTTTCCTATTATACCTATCAGTATGCTCTGCAAAATGCTCTAAATTCTGAACTTTATCAGCGGTATAGTTAATATGATTCATCATCCTCTGCAATAATTAATCTTGGGTCTCAATAGACTCACCTCTAGATGTAGAATCACGTGAGGTAGATGGTCTGAATGTAGAAGCGGCAAAGGTAGAATCAACAGACGTCTTCATTCCATAGCTCCTAGAAAATCCTCCTCTCCAGCCAAAAATAGAATGCTCAGAGTAAGTCTTCACATTTACTTTAATGATGGGATTTAGAGGTAATAATACTTCCTCCCAGCTATCATATTTTACTCCAGCCTGCTCACATAATGAAAAAGATTAAGGAAACAAATCCCAGACTTGCAGTAGTAACAGCAGTGGCAGAACTGATGATAATCTGATAAATCAAAGCTCCTATATTGATGAGCTTTACTTCATGGATACAATAATTTAATGTCGCTCTCTCTCTGGTAACTTCACTGAGATGATTTGTTGGAAGCAGACGAGCAGAAATAAAGTAGTGTCAGGCATTTGCAGGTGCACTTAACTTTGAAGTTGGGAAGTTAACTCTCCTCTCATTAATGATCTTCCAGAGTCCTCTTCCAAAAGTCAAGTAAGAAATAATCTCTTCTAATTATGCCTCAGTCGGACTATAATTTGCATAAAAACATAAAGTATCAGGTGGCAAATGG
Source organism: Phalaenopsis equestris (assembly GCF_001263595.1). Classification (NCBI taxonomy): domain Eukaryota; kingdom Viridiplantae; phylum Streptophyta; class Magnoliopsida; order Asparagales; family Orchidaceae; genus Phalaenopsis; species Phalaenopsis equestris. The sequence goes on along the minus strand of NW_018164444.1, from coordinate 31,748,361 downwards.
TAGAACAAATTACAAATGGTAGAACAAATTAATTTTAGAAACTTTTGATTACCTCCTGTGAAAAAGATACCAAATTGCCTCTGACTTTAACTCTATCGTCTTCAGCCTCATGGAGGTTTGCATAGAACTCCCTAACAACAGAAATAACTGCAACAACAAAATTGTTTCCACTATCGACGAACAATCAGATCTTCCACGGCTCCACCTGGATTCTTAAAGCAATGCTCCTGAATCAGTTTTCGTGATTGTAATACATCACTGTACTGATCCTGAGCCTTCGAACTTACAAACTTGCTCGAATCACAAACTTGCTCGAATCGAAAGGGCTCTTTCCTTTAATCCTCTTGGTGTCATTCTACATATTTTATAAATTCCAAAAATAACTTCAAAAATCAAGTCTAAACTACTAAACTAAACTTCCAAAAGCACAAACTACACTTCCTATGCAATTTCCATAGATATTTCCTCATTTTTCACCATGAATAGTGAATTTTCAAATTTCTCCAAATGTACTCAAAATACATGGTGAAAACCCAAAATTTTTGCATAGAATTAAAGCTCTTACCTCAAGAAACTTGAATCTAGCAAATTTTTCTTGATTCCACCAAGAAATTTTCACTTAAAAGTGTGCCCTAGCCTTCCAAAATCGTGAACTTGAGAGGAAGAAGATGACGGGAGGGTGAAAAATGACGTTTTTCGAGTGAAATTTTCACTTTTAATCGTTCGCAAACCTGCGCTTAAGCGCGAGTAAGTGGCGCTTAGGCGTCCTTCTCTCAGGTTAGCTCACACTTAAGCGCGAGATGTGGCCCTTAGGTGCCAGTGCACGATTTCAAAATTTTCAAATGTAAGTAAAATGCACTCTTTTTCTAAGTATACCACCCCTAAATGGTCTCATAACACTTAAATGATTATTTTCAACCTCCTATAACTCCCCTCTCTCACACAATTCTCCCATATAACTATTTCAATTCGAGGCTAAAAATAACAAAAATTTTCACACAAATAAACTTATATTAATTCACAAACGAGTACAAATACATTTAACACTTGATTCTCACTTCAAAGAGTCTTGGATGAGAAAATTTTCTAAATACAAGCACTTAACAATCATTTCACAATTAAACACATAAGTAACACAAACACTAAAAACACGACTTAAACACTACACACTTAAGAACAATGACTTCTAACACACAAATTCTAACACAACTTAATTCTATTCTTCATTTGTAGGAACAAATTCTTGTCTTTCATTAGTCTCTCCAAGAATATAGAGTTGATAAAACGGATGATGGTGACGAGCTCTTTACTATCTTCTTCAATCCACCTCTGCTTAATGAACATCGCCTTATCTGCTTCCTTTATATAACTAGTGTGGCTAAATTGCATCTTCAATTGCCATCCAATATGCTCTAGATGTGCATGAAACTCAAGTACCTTTGTCTCTAGTAAAGTCATGGTATTCTCAATTTTGTTGATCTTCTCTAATATCTTTTCAATACTAACGATTAAGAAACCATTATACATCTCTTGTGCAATTTGACTAATGAACATCTTCCTCATGGTTTCTTCCTTCTTCTTCAAGTCCATCTTCCATGAAGACATTTTCTCTAAATCTCTCTTTCACTTAGACTTTTAGGGCTAAAAATGATCTGGGGCGAAATTCCTTCACAAAACCTTCTATTTATAGGCCTAAATCTTCCTAATAACTTCTAGGCACGTCTAGGAACTGCCTTGGCACATTTTTACAAACTAATTGACGGTTAAACCTTCTAGAATATTAATTTCGTACATGTGATTAAATTGTCGCGCTTAAGCGCCAGTGCACATTTTTGCAGCAGTCAACTTAACGTTCAAATTCTCATTCTAACATGTCTAGGTCACTAAATATAGTCTTAAAACCAGCACTAGCATATAGTAGTATAAAAAATACTACCCTAATTTTGTTAATCACACACAAAACAACAATCAAAATAAAAACATATTGATAACTATGGGTTGCCTCCCATATGGGTTGCCTCCCACA
>NW_018164444.1:31721885-31746280 GCF_001263595.1 Phalaenopsis equestris | reverse complement strand
TTTATTCTGATTGACCCAACATCATTAAGACAACTCAAAATTTAATCACAAACATCATAAAACAAAGATTGCAAATAAATTAAAACATCTCTATTGGATGATCGGGAATCCCTCGAAAGATATAACCTATGGTTGCTAACAAGATTTCCCACGGTCTAAATGAAAGTATGAAGCTCATTAAGTCTAGTTTAGTAAATTCATTTGGACTAAATGAATCCGATTGAAAATAGTGGTGCCGGAAAGAGGGGAACTGTAGTTCGATCATATCATGCTACATCTTCATCTTTTCCTTATAAATTTTAGCACTCTCATAAGATTCATTCCTTATTTCTTCAAGCTCATTTAATTGTAATAATCTTTTTTCACCAGCATCTTTCAAATTATAATTGAACTCTTTAATCGCCCAATATGTTTCATGCTCAAGTTCAACTGGTAAGTGACAAGCTTTTCCAAATATTAGCCTATATGGGGACATTCTTATAGGAGTTCTATATGCAGTCCTGTAAACCCACAAAGCATAGTCAAGTTTCACTGACATATTTGTTGGATTCACATATTTTTTCCATAATTATTTTAACTTCCCGATTGAATAATTCAGTCAAACCACTTGTCTGAGGATGATAAGCAGTAGCAATCCTATGATTTATATGATATTTCTTTAATAATTTCTCCATTATGGCATTTTTGAAATGACTTCCCTCAACAGTTATGATAACTATCGGTATCCCGAATCTACAAAATATATTTGTTTTCAAAAATTTTGCAACACTTTGAGCATCACATCGAGGTAAAGCAATAGCTTCTATCCATTTGGATACATACTCCACTGTTAACAGAATATATACATTTCTAAAAGATGGTATAAATGGTCTCATGAAATCTAATCCCCAAACATCAAATATTTCAACTTCTAACATATAATTGAGGGGTATCTCGTTTCTTCTAGAAATATGGCCTACTCGTTGACATTTATCATAAGTTTTGATTTAAACATTAACATCTCTAAAAATCACAGGCCAATAGAATCCAGATTTTAAAATTTTTTATGTTTTTTTATCCACACCAAAATATCCCCCAAATCATAATTATGACATTTTTGGATAATCTCATAAGTTTCTTCTAATGGTACACATCTTCGAATAATCAGATCTTTTCCTTATTTATATAAAAATGGGTCATCCCAAAAATAAGTCTTAGCTTCATAAATAAATTTCCTCTTCTGTTGGTATGTCATTCCATAGCGTATAACATCACTAACAAGAAAGTTTACAATGTCGGCATACCATGGATCACACCACTCATTAATAGTGAACTATTTTTCATTTGAAAAATGTTCATTAATTTCTTTTTCAAAATAGAGTGGTTTTTCTGGCTCAAGCCTGGACAAATGATCAACAATTTGATTTTCAATCCCCTTATGATCAACTATTTCAAAATCAAATTCTTGTAAAAAAAGAATCCATCTTATAAGTCTAGGTTCAACATTCTTCTTTTTCATTAAATACTTCATAGCAGAATGATCTGTATGCACTACACAATGAGTTCCAATCAAATATGATCTAAATTTATCAAAAGCATATGTTATTACTAATAACTCTTTTTAAGTTGTTGTATAATTAATTTGAGTTTCTTTGAGAGTTTTACTAGCATAGTAAATTACTTTGAAAATTTTATCACATCTTTGTCCTAAAACAACTCCAATAGCATAATCACTAGCATCACACATCAATTCAAAAGTTTTTCCCCAGTCTGGTGAAATTATAGTTGGTGCAGTGATTAATTTTTCTCTTAATAACTTGAAAGCTTTTAGACATTCTTTATCAAAATTGAAAATTGCATCTTTCTCTAGTAAATGACGTAAAGACTTAGCAATTTATTAAAAGTCTTTAATATATCGCATGTAGAGTCCAACATGTCCTAAAAAAGCTCCTAATTTCCTTACATTTCTTGAAGAAGGTAAATTAGCAATCACTTGAGTTTTAGCAGGATCTACTTCTATACCATTTTCTGATATTTGATGACCTAATAGAATTCCTCCTACTACCATAAATTGGCATTTTTCCCAGTTAAGGACTAAATTTGTTTCTTCACAGCGCTTAAGATCTTTGGATAAATGTTCTAAACATGAGTCAAATGAAGTTCCAAACACTGAAAAGTCATCCATGAATACTTCAATCCCTTTTTCAATTAAATAACAAAAAATTGTCATCATACATCTTTGAAATGTAGTAGGGGCATTATATAAACCAAACTAAAGGGCATTCTTCTAAAAGCAAATGTACCATAACAACTGGTAAAGGTTGTTTTCTCTTGATGCTCAGGAGTTATTTATATTTGGTGATAACCAGTATATTCATCCAGAAAATAAAAGTATTTATGCCCAACTAGTCTATCCAGCATTTGATCTAGAAAGGGTAGTGAAAAATAATCTTTCTCAGTGGTAACATGTCATTTTCTATAATCAATGCTTATTCACTACCCTGCGACTTATCTAGTTGGTATTAATTCACTACGTTCATTCATAGTCACAGTTACTCCTCCTTTCTTAGGAACACAGTGAATTGTACTAACCCACGCACTATCTGAAATAAGGTAGATAATTCCAGCATCTAACCACTTTAAAATTTCTTTCTTAACAACTTATTTCATAACATGATTCAATCTCCTTTGAGGATCAGCCCAGGGTTTACAGTTCTCTTCCGTATGAATTCTATGCATACAAATTAAAGGACTGATTCCTTTAATATCAGCAATTGTCCATCCAAAGGCTTTCTTAAAATTTCTCAACATTTTCATCAATCTTTCTTCTTCTTCCATTGAAAATTTTTCCCAATAACTTTGAGAAAATTATAACTAGTAAAGTAGAGGAATCTCCTAAAAAGGCATATTTTAAATATTCAGGAAGTAACTTCAACTCAAGTTCTGGAGGTTTTTCAATAGATGAACAAAATGATTTATCTTTGTCTATCGTGTCCAAAATTTCAAAACTTTCTCGAACATAGTTTGAATCTTCCTTAAAAAGGTCTTCACATTAATCAAATTCCTCTTCTTGCTCGTGTTCCAAATCTTTTTCTTCCAATTTTTCTTCATAAGTAATTTTGAAATGACATTCACTTAGATATCTTATAACATCCATTCTATAACATTCATCATCTTTTCCTTTTGCAGGGTATTTCATTGATCTTGAAAATCTCTTCAAAATTCTCAAAAACCGAATTTACTCATCAAATAACTGCCTCTGACGCTTAAGCACGGGGCCTCTAGCACTTAGGCACCGCCTTCTCTGTCTAACCGGCGCTTAGGCGCTAAAACACTTTAGCACAATTTTCACATATTTGCTCTAAATTTGATCCTTTTTCACTTCTTTAAGCATTTTTCACCTTTTTACTTGTACCTGAAAAAAACACAAGAATACCTTCAATTAAAGCGCAATATCTTAAAAATAGGTTAAAAAATGTGTCTAAAAATACTATATATTATAGGTGTATCAGTACACTATAGTTTCAGGTAGGAGAGAGGGAGAGAGAAGGTTAGTTTGCTAGGCTAGGTTTTGGGTAAGATAAGATGGAATGTGTGTGGGGTTTTAGTGACATCAAATTTTGTTTTACTCGATTCACATTTTCATAAGACGTGCTTTGTTTCCTTACACCGGATTCTTTACAATTCCTTGCACATTATTATATTAGATTGTACTAACCCATCTTGCAGCGGTAGTATAGCTCTGGGTACGTAATTTTATGTTTTACTGTACCTTTTTTACTGCATTCTTTTATAAAATACTTTATTTATATGCATGCCTTTACTTACCAAACCTTTAAGATAGAAAATAGTAGTTTGATTGTTTAGGATGGATCCCTGTAACTCATGAACAAAACACATCTCTCTTAATTTTAAAGAAAATAAGATTACATGGTTCAACAATAATTAAAACTAAAACATAAGACATAAAAATATAAACTTAGAGCCAGCATCAGCAAGGAGTTCGGAGCAAACTTCATGAGCAGCACGACAATGAGCTTAGATTAAGCTGCAGGCTGAGCTACTTAGCTAAGACATTCCTTAGAATTAAACAACAAGCCAGAGGATTTTGAGGTTGTTCGTCTAGCATGACAAAAATGCTCAATTTATCTTTTTGCTCCTGCACAATTATATTGTGCATCAGAAGTTCTAACTCTTTTTAGGCTCCGAGATTGTCGTTTGGTACGTCGTAAACCCTCTTATCTTTCTAGGCTATTTGCATGATCGAGATAATTTAAATGTAAGCCCTAAATAATAAATTTGATAAGATTTAACATAAAAAAAATATCATCTCCAAAATTGAAGCCAAACAATAGGATAGTTCGAGAAGTCACCAAGGCTTGCCTCAAAATCTATTACGTCCCCTGCCTTTCACTCCTTTGATTCCGAAAACAACTGTTCCTATTTGGTCTTTTCTCACTTGACATTTTCACGCCCGACCTTGAAACCCTAAACGTCAAATTCTTAAAACAAGTGCCTCTGATCATTATCAAGAGTTTTCTTAGGTGATTTCAATCACTTAGGATATAATTAACTATAGTGGCTTGCACTTATAGGGAACTTGGAACCTGGGTAAAGTCCCTATCTAATATTTCTAATAGATAGGGGAACATGTCGGTCCACATAAAAGGTTGGCAGACTAAACATATGTCATAAATTACGTAGTTTAAATAATCAAGCCTATTATTAAGTAGTATGCCTATCTCTCAGGACGATATTTTAGTTGTAGTGTTGTGCTCGATTGTCTAAACTATTAAATATATGAGATCAGTTCATTCTTGTGTTTTTTAAAATTAAAACACAATTTTTAAAATCAATATTATACTTATATTAAATCAAATAATTTTCAAAGCAACCGAAAAATTCTGATTTGGCGATCGATTGTACCTCTCAAATGCATCTTGCCTCCTTCAAATTATGGATTTTCACTACAATTGGCTCAGTCAGGGTTCTTGCAGTCGATCAAAGTTTTTGTTGTATGGGTTGAGAGAATGGGTTGTTGTTGAGTCAGTGGCATGTGTCATCAATCAGAACTCCAATCACTTCGTGGCTGTCGATGTGAAAGCGTCCCAATGCATGTGGAGGATCTGAATTGACAGATCCCTGTGTCTGGTCTAAAACCCCCTTCCCTCTGGCTTTGAATGCTGAGCGGCTCATGATCAACACTGGTGACCGTTAGAAGGTAACGACTTCCTGACCGCTCCAGGTTTCTTTGAACAGTGATTATTTCTCCATCTCTGGGAAATTTCATGACCATGTGGTAAGTTGAAGTCACTACTTGGTAGCCATTCAACAATGGTCGACTAAATATTGTGTTATAAGTCGGTGGGAATTCCACAATCAAAATGCTATTTGTGTTGGTGAACTACTTCTCTCGCTCACCTCACAAAACACTCAAAGCAATTATGACTAGAGCCTCTTTTCTTTTGTTTGAAGGTCAAATAGTGGACCAAAAGGCATTGCCAACTGGTTAGTTTTGAGTTCCATCTCGTTAAATACTGTTTTGAATAGGATGTTCACAAAACTTCTAGTATTGACAAGGTTGTTGCACACCTGGTAGTTGTTTATGGCATGGTGATGACAATAGTATCGTTATACAGATTTCCATTTGGTTGGAGATCTGCATATGTAAAGATGATTGTGGAGTGAGTACGAGAGTAAGAGGCGAAAGAGCATACCTCCCTTGATTGGTAACTCTTCAGAGTGGACTGTTGAGATGATTCAATGCTTCCCCCAAAGATATCTTGAATGAAACCAGTCAAGTGGATCCCGTCCACTCAAATGAGTCTATAAATGGGCTCCTGCACTGGAGCCTTCCTCTATTGCCGCGCTTTTCTTCCAACAACAACAAATTCCTTCAATTCTCTGCCTTAATGAGTTCCTCCGCCATACTTTTGGGGTGGCAACACTCCTCTATATCGTGTTCATGGTCTTGGTCATAGGTGCAATACTTATTTGAATTATGAAGGGTCGGTGCAATTCTCAACAGAGGGGCCTTTTTGAAGTAGTCATTGTTTTGGATAGTCTGTACTAGCTCGTCCATCACCACATTCAAGGGTGTTAAATCCCTTATTTCTTGGTATACGTGTGGTTGCTCATAGTATTGGACCGATTGTTGGTCAGAATGATGCCTTTGACCCTTGTCAATACAATTAACCCCTTAGTCATCCCAAGACCGGGGGTTGTCGTTCTGTCAACTGTTTGAGGCCCAACCACCCCTCTGCCTTTTCTCATCGTCTTGGTCTTTCAGCTTCTAGGCCCAACAACTGGATGACTCAGTTTGGTTCCTGAGGAGTCCATGAGGTCCTGCTCAGTGGCGATATGGTCGTTGGCTAGTTCCAGGACCTCAGCGAAAGATCTTGGTTTGAGTAAGTTTAGGTCATACCTGAATCGTTTGTTGTGGATTCCTTGCTTCCGGGCAGTCAGGGTAATGAGAGGATCATATTTTTTTACTTCCAACTTTTTTTTCTGGAAGTGGGTGACGTAGACCCTCAGGCTTTTTTTCTCTCCCTGCCTGATATGCAGCAGGATTTCAGTGTCTTTCCTCGACTTTTGTACGTTGGTAAAGTGCGCCAAGAAGAGTCTTTTGAACTCACTGAAGGACAAAATGATTCTATCAGGGAGGTTGTTGAATCGCCGAAGAGCAAACTTCTTCAACGTTGTGAAGAAAAGCCGACACTTCATCAAGTCATATATGTAAGACTTTGACAAATGATTTGAAAGAAGCCACATTGTCAACTGGATCGCTTTTCCCCTCGTAGGGATCCAAATGGGGAATCCACAGTTTCGTTGGGGGTATAGTTTTCAGGAATCGGTGAGAGAAAGCACTGCTTGCAGTCAGTCGGACGGGCGCGCCTATTCGATCTGTCTGGTGCTTGACTAGGGGTGTAGACGAAATAGTGTCTACTAGTTGGGAGTCCCCTACCATCCAGTCAATCTTTCGGCAGCTTGACCGTTAGGCGCGGGCAAATTCTCGCGAGGAACTCTCAAGGAGTAAGTTCCCCGAGACTCTCCTTCCAAGAGCCGTGGCTGATTGTTCCTCTAGGTCATCATCCCTCGAAAGGCTTCGAATTTGTCCATCATCTATGCTCGAAGCGCCTGAAACTCTTCCTGGATGTCTTGCCACATCTTTTCTCTATTGAATTCCTTGGAAGTTGTGTTTCTCTGTGAAATTTCCCTTTCATAATTTACTCTGCTTCTTGTCTGAGGCATGTCCACGCTCACTGCATCACCTTTTAGGATGTTGAATTTTAAATTGTTCTTCAGATAAAACACGCCTTCAGTGTTAGAGCCGTGAGAAGGTGAGCAAGAGAGAGAGAGTGAAGCGGACAAAAAATTATTGAGAAAGTATTCGGAGGGAAAAGTTCATTTTTTCGTCTTTGGACCTTTAATTTATGGGGGATCTTTTTGTACAATTATAAAAATGAGGGAACGATTATGAAAACTGCCCTTAATGCAGTTAATGAGAGCTAAATTAATATCAAATACATGTTATTATTTAAGTGTAACACAACTGTCATTAGCAGTTCAATGTGTCTTAGTTCGGTTGACTAGGGCGATCGAATGCATGACGATCACTCTGACCTAGCAAAGCTGGTCGATCTAATTGTTATGATCGGGTGCCCTTGAAAGAGGTTTGGGTAGCAGGGATCGTAAGCGCGGTCCATCGATTGAGGTTGTGTACGGGGCAACTGCAACTTTTTGAATAAGCAGTTGTGAAGCTGCTGAAGAAGAAACTTTTATTCAAAAAGATGCAGTGGATATTACAAAAGAACTTTTTTTTAGTACTACTTTCTAACTGCCTCCGTTGATAGCCAGGTTTAGTGGGGTAAGACAACTTTCAACTACTGCTTTTTGAAAACACAGACAAAACACATTTTTGTCAAATAAAAAAAACTGCGGCGTCGTGCCCCAACACCACCACACCGCCGCCCCACTATTAATTATTTAACATTACATTTTAGTAAAGGGGTTTTATGCTGTAAAAGTTATTATTATGCAGAAAAGGTTCCCTAAAAACTTATTTAACATGACTACTATCATGCAGGAACTGTTTGGGATTAATTTTCGTTATATTTTTTTTATTTTTGAAACCAAAAAATAAGAAAAAAAAACTTTGTTTGATTACCTATTTTTTATTTTATTTCTATTTTTTTATTTTTAAGATGAACATTTTCATTTTTAAAATATTCAAAATTCAAAAAAAAATGTTTTCGCCTGTTTTTAATAGACCCAAAACAGGGCATTCCGCTGTCAGTCGCAGCCTGCCCATCATCACTGCCCGCTGTTGCCGACCCACCACCACCGCTACCACCACCATTGATCGCCTCCGCAGCCACCCGTCACAACCACCGCCACCTCTGATCGCCGCCATTGACCGCCGCACAACCATCGGCCACCGCCATCAAGGACAGCCACAGACCACCACAACTACCGCCCACCATTACCGACTAATGGCTGGCGACCGCCACCAATCGTGCCGCAGCTCGTCAGCCCAAAGATAATATTTCATGTTGGGTGGATCAATGAAACGCCGTTTAAGTCATTTGCGATAGAGCTTAATACTGAATCGCACGTGGATCAAATTTTTTATAAAAAACATTATTTATAAAAAAAACTAACCAATTATGTTTTATATTTTTTATTTTTAAAAACAAATAAATTACCAAATATATTTTCTTAAAAAATATAAAATAAAATGTAAAATAAAAATAAAAAAAGATTAAAAATATAAATATAAATATAAAATAAAAATGATTCCAAACATACTCGTGATAAATGATTTTTTTTCTAGTTACAATACGTATAAATTTGTATCATGACAATAAATTTAGTTTAGAAGAACATTGAACAAAATTAACATTATATGTTTTTCAAAGTAAATATTTCTTTTAAGAAAATTATAGCAATTATTCTCCTTCGCACAAATTACATATTCAGACGTCATGGAAATGGGCGGTCAAAATGACTCGTTGTCCGCTAACAGCTCGTGTTCGGCTTGTTCGCTTAAGTTAACGAGCCGAGATTTGTTCATTCGTGTTCGGCTCTTTTTTGACTCGAAATACTACTTTATTTATATATATATATATATAAATATTAATTAAAAAAATAGAAAAAAAATTATTAAATTAGATTCAAATGATACTTTAAATCTGATCATAATTCTTAATATCTTATGACTCCGTGATTAGTATTGTCAAAATGACTTTTTATTCGTGAACAACTCGTATTCGTCTTGCTAAGGCTCAGCTCATCAAACAAACTAACTAAACATAAATATAATTTTTGAGCTCAAAATATAAACAAACTGGACACGAGCTGAGCCGTGTTCGGATAGTTTATACCCTCCCATGAAAAGGAGAGATTATTGCGTGCGGACACCGCATGCATCTCTGCGCTGCGTGATTAGTATTGTCAAAATGATTTTTTATTCGTGAGCAACTCGTGCTCAGCTCATCAAGTAAACTAACTAAACATAAATATAATTTTTGAGCTCAAAATATAAACAAACTGGACACGACGCATGGAATAATTTTTCCATGAAAAGGGTACATGGGCCATTTCATATTTTCACCATCCGTTTAAGGTACACTCATCACTGGTCTTTGAAGCTCGCATAGGGAACAATAACACGTTAACCGTACATGCGAAACGCTGTATCTGCCGCAGGAAAATTATGCGGAGGCATCGAGACCGCACATTGAACGCGAGTTTGGAATCCGGTGCGGTATAGAAAGCACGTGAATTTCATGGGGACGAAAGGACAGTTTTGGCTGCACGCCAATCTGACACGATTTCCGCGGCCAAACACGTGACATGTTGGATCGGATTGGGTTTCAATAGCCAATGAAAATGAGACGCGTGGATTCAATAGCTTTGGGAAGTGTCATACTGGCAGCGCCGACTGCAAATTGACGGCTACTGATTTTTAGGAATATGTTTATATATTGTAATTTATTAAAATTTGAGATTTTTATTTTAGGAGAAATGGGGAAAAACTGATTAGGCAGATCTAAGTGTTCCAAATAGTTTTAATGTGCATTAGTTGAGTAGCTAGAAAAAGCTATGTGTTTATATAATAGCTGTGCTATACATTTTTATAAAAATAAAATATTTTTTTTCTTCTGTATTGTTGTGTTGTTTGTACGATAATTATTCTAGACAATAATTCATATATGAAAACATAAATTATATTCAGAATGCTTGACTACTTGTAAATTCAAATAGTACATCTAGAATTGACATCTCACAATAATAACAACAATCAAAATTAAGAATAAAATATTAAAAAAATTAACATTATTAAAAGATTAATTTTGAAATGCAGACGATCAATCAAACAGGCAAATTTCTGATTTGTATCTCAAGTAGGATCATCAAATTGATCAGCCCCACCTAAAGAAGTCACAGCCACAGTTACAGTAAAAGACTCTATAAGCATTTGAAGTACTCCAGCTCATATTTATTGATAGTTGAAAACTACAAATATAAAATGAGCTTGCATTAATAGTACAATGATACAATTATATGAAAAATTAAATAATAAAGTAATAAAAATACATAGAAAAATTTATAAAACTGCATGGTCTTCGAGGAAAAATAAACTGATAAATGATTTGTAACTATAAAAAGACAAATGACCTTAAAAAGAGGGATCTTGATTTTCTTTAAATCTTGTAATATCAAGTTCATATATGTCACAACAACATATCAGCACAAATGCTCTACAAAAGAACCCCAACAATAATATGACTGAGAAAGAAGGAGATCTTGGTTGCCTTGATATTGATATCATATATGTCGAAATCCATAGCAATATAAAGATCATCTAGAAGAACACCTAAATTCATATATCTTATCATAAACCTCCAAATCAAAAAAAAAAAAAAAGAAAATATATTACACCCACTATTGCCTAAAAGGTCATCCAAGTGAGATAAAACGCATGCTGAAAGAATAAAGAAACACTACAACAAATAAAGATTCCACATAAATAGCATTACATAAAGAGGCATTACAATAATCATTAAGAGTTTACATAGAACATTAAACATAAATAAATAAAAACTAATAGACAACATCATTTTACTGATTAACTAATGTATTTATAATTTGCTCTCACAATTTTATTATCTCCTCAGCACTTTCCCCATTATGTGTACAAGAATCACCTAATTCATAATCAGCTTGTGATATTGATAACCCTATATCATATTCATGTATTTCATGATGGACATGTGATTGATTTTCATCTACACTACCGAAATCAATATCACTACGTGAATGATGTCGGTGAATGTAATTGTGGAGAGTCATTATAGCAACCACACTATTCACTTATTTGCTAAAAGAATATGTGGGCATATCTTGTATAATAACCCATTTTTTTCATACCACAACTTCTTCTCAATAACACCACATAAAGAAGAGTATCACTTGTTAAACATCTCATTTCTTCTCTTAATTGTATGATTACATCTTTCAAAATTAGGAATGTGATATTTTATATTAAACAATAGCTTAATAAACTCTCTTTGTATTGAATATCCAGAATCATCTAGATAACATTTCCCTATTAAAAGTATAACAATTAACATTATACGTTAAGAAAAAATTATTGAATTTATTTTTGCACAAGTAAACATGAAGGCGGCTTAAGAAAATTGTATTTCAAATTTCTCATTGTAACTTTAAATATACGACTATCATGTGTGTTGCCTTCTCATCCAGCTATTACGAAAATGGAACGTGTGTTAAAATCACATGCAACCATAATATTTTGTGTTGATAAACCACAACATCTAATATACAAAATCTTCTCACTGTTACATTGGGCACACATACATCAACATGAGTTTCGTCAATTACTCTAATGCAATCCTAAGACATTTAAATAACCTATTAAAGTTACTACGTATAAATAAATTTTGGAAAAGATGAACACAAATCTACCTTCAAGTATAACATATAGTGCTAATCTTATGAAATCTTTATAGGCATGCTTTAGAATGTTGGTTCTATAAGTTAATTAATTTTTAAAGATAAGCTAACAGAGCATTCAAATTGTTGAAAAATATTTTATAAATATTTTTGATGAGTGTTGAAATTGCTCCATGGTCCCTATTATAGACTTGTTTTATGATAAATTACAGAGAGTTATAACTATAACCTCTATTGAAGTCATCTTAGAGGATTTATGGAAGCTATGATTTTGGTGTAGTTCTTCCAATATATCAGGAAATATAGCTTGTGTCATACGAAGCATGTTATTAAATCTTAGTGGATGGCCCACAAGCAATTCCCCAACTCATTTGTTATAGATATATGTCAATTTCATGTAAGGAATGTGAACAATATGTGAGTTATAGTACTCAAATATTAAGCATAATGTAGCCGTAATAATTCTTCTATGCCTTTCTCCAACACTGTTATTCATTATTGTTATTCTAAAAAAAAGTCAAACATAAACTAAAAAATAAAATGTCAATGAAAAAATGTGATTGAATATATAAATATGAAACTGAGGAAATAAATATTATGAATTAAAAAATAATATATTAAGAAAATAAACCAATTATAACATATAATACATAACAAAACACACATCATTGATAGATGATATCATTGTTAAACGCACACTCACACATAAAAAAACTAATACATTATGTCACTGACACATCAAAAATAATATTATTTAAATCTATATCACTCATACATAGAAGACACATTTAAAATAGCATAAAGCTCATATAATACGATTTCTATAAAAGAAACATAAGTAGCTAACCCTAAATTCAAGTTTCATTGATATAAAGAACTCTCTCCTAAACAAGTTCATTGAAAACATTGATGTAGTTTCCTCCAATATTTTCATAACTTCATGAATAGAAGCTGCGTATGATGTGATAGACTCATTAGTGAATGTATCAACTAACTACATAACTTAACATCTAATGAACACTGCACCATATTTTTCTTACATTCCTAGGACATTTAGATTAACTAGATCCAACTTAATTTTGGATAAAATTCAACCCCTCAATTGAGACCTCTGTTTTCTCATAATTTACTTTCTTAGATATGTTAACATGCACTCTCTCACTTGGTGTTCATGCATGATCACCAGTAGCCACGTCTCAACTAAACATTAGGCTTCACTTTTCATCAAACTTACATTTTGGCATTCAGTACGATTTACAAATTAATTTTTAGTTGATATGTTGACATAATTGAAATGAATTTAAAAAACTAGGAATATTTTGAACTTTTAGTAATTTTTTTTTACTTCCAATCTCTCAATCCACAATTTTTTTGAAGCATCAATGACTCACTTTATGGGAACGCTGCATAAGCTTTTTTCTCCTCGCTTTAACTCTCTCCATAGCTTTCATTCCTTCATTGACTGATTTTATTTATTATTTAGTTGCAATCTATAATACTCTCTTCTAGTTTTTTTTTTTTAAATTTTTTTTTATTATGTTATGTTATGTTATCCTTCTTTATTAATATAGGTTGTTGGTGTGTTTTCCAATTTCACCTCATTTAGGTAAAGATCACAATAGATTAACTTTACATCATTTTCCTACGCAACATTTGTTTCACATTCTTTTGTCTTACCCATCACCGCCACTAGTTATGAAAACAAGTAATCAATATAATTTTTTACGAATAAAAAGATAAACTCATTTTTACAAAAAATTGTTCACCGCTTGGCAAATGAAATAATCATTTTCCCGAACAACACTCCAAACTTATGCCACACAAAATGAACCCTCAGTGACCAAACAATGGTCAATATTCTATTTACCAAACATCAATGAAAAATACCAGAGATTTGGATCAGTTTCAAGTTTTAGGGAAAGTGGAAGTTAAGAAAGTTTGAAGCTTTTAAAATTTTTGGTTTTTGAGGTTTGAAATGGTTATTAAGACATTAAGAAGGATGTTTTGGAGTTAAAATTAAGTTTAGATTTAGGATTTTAAAAAGGTTTTGGAAGTTTGGTTTGGTTTTGGATTTTGAATTTTACGTTTTGAAAAGGATTTTGAATTTGGTTTAGTTCTAAATATGAGTTTTGGATATTTAAAATATTTTTGAAGTTTTGTTTATTTGTAAAGAGGGATTTTGAAAGGTTAACTTGAAGAATTTGAATCATAAACTAGCAGAACCAGATAGGCTAGAAGGGATTCTAAATGGAAGTGAAGTTTTAAAACTAAAATAAACCAAGATTCTATAACGAGTCTAATTAGGTGGGTTAACCTAATTTTGGATATGACTCTCCCATTCAAGATGCTCTGAATTTTTCATCATCTTGAGTGCATTAAGATCCCTTGACTTTAACCATCGAGATAGTTAGAGGTCTCCACTGTTACCATAGTGATGGCGAATGTAGACCTTCTTGAATGGGTAACTTTATCCTAGGACACCAACATAATCCAAGGGGTTAATACTATTTTTTTTATATGTTCAAGTCTTCAGTATTAACTAAGAGTACCTAGTAATTAAATATAGATTTCTAGACTGGGCTATTCTAGTGTCTTTGTGATCTTGGATTTTTTTTCTAAGTTGGTTAACCTAGACTTGATCTATTTAGTGGTGATTCTTGTGATTGAAGTTGGTGAATTTAGATTTTGTTTTGGGGGTTTAATATTTAATTAATAATTTGATTAAGCTCCTAATTCGTTGTTCATTTTGACAATCAAGGTCTTTAAAGTTTGAAATATTTTGGATTTGGTTTTCTATCTTAAGCTAGTGTTTTTCATTAGTTCTCCTTCTATGTTTAATTTTAAGTGTTTAGTTTACTATCTATGTTGAATTTATATGATTTAAAAGTTCTATTCATGATTTTCATATTTACATTTTTTTAAGTTTTAGAAAGATTTTCCTTAAAAAATTTTATTATGTTTTTATATTTAAAAGGTTCTTTTTATTGTTTATTAAAATTTTGTTTTTAAGGACTTAAGTTTAAATTAATAAACATAAAGATATTAGAGATAAGAACTAGATAAGCTTATTTAATTCTCATCTCTTTTTGGACTCGCTTTAAGCTTATGTCAACCTTATAAAAATAATCAATTAGGAGCTCATTTAGATTTACATGAGTTTTTTATAAAAGTCATTCATTTAGAATACCCTTGAACTTATGAGTATTTTTATAACCGTAGTTTATTTAGAATACTTTTGAATTTACATATCTTTTATAAAAATAGTTTATTAATTTTTTTGTTCATATATATATATATATATATTAAAAAGGAATGAAGGTTATGATACGAGCCCCAGCCATCCCTGATGCGTCTATAATTCGAGTATCATACCCTACACTCGGGGGGAATCGAACCCATACCAGAGAGGACTTACAACTGACAAGCAGATGCCCGTCCAACTAATCTGAGTACGCGATACATATATATACATATATATACATATATACATATATATACACATATATGTATATATATACACATATATGTATATATATATATATATATGTATATATATATGTATATTAAAGTCAATCAAATATATGAACTTTGCAAATTAATCCCGACATATCTAACTCATGGAAATAGCCATTTCCCAACACATAATCACAATCTATGCATTTGTAAAACCAAAACTTGCACAATGCAAGAAACATAAAACCATAAGCACATAAAATCACTAGGATAGAGGGTTCAATTATATTGCACATAAATTTACAAGAAAGAAATGTTCATTATTGCACATAAAGTGACAAGCAGTGAATAATATTGCACATAAAATCACAAGCATAGAGGATTCAATGTTGCACATAACATCACAATCATGGGGGTTGAAAATTGCAAATAAAATCACAAGCATCGAGGGTTTACTATTTGACATAAAATCATAAGTATAGAAGGTTTACTAATGCATAAAAAATCACAAGCATGGAAGGTTCACAATTGCACATAAAATCACAAGCATGGAAGGTTCACTATTGCACATAAAATCACAAGCATCGGGGTTCAATATTGCACATAAAATTACAAACATTGAGGGTTTTGTTGTACACATAAAATGACAAGCATAGATGGTTCACTATCGCACATAAAATCAAGAGCATGGAGGGTTCACTATTGCACAAAAAATCATAACCTTTGTAGGTTTATTATTGCACTAAAAATAGCAAGCATGAAATGTTCAATATTGCACATAAAATTACAAGCATGGAAGTGAACTTTAATATGAAGATTTCCTACATGTACGAACCATAAGCACATTCACATAATTTTATGAAGACTAATATAAGCCATATGGATTCATACAAAATAAACTTAAGCTTCATAAATTTACATGAAATAAAACTAAGCCACATGAATTTACGGAATTTTGCCTTCTTTTATCTTTTTAATTTCTTCTTCTTCTTCTTCTTTTTCTTTTTTTTTTTGAAGGAGGTGAGGTCTTTAGGTAGGCTAAGAGTGAGGAGGGGAATGAGTTTTAGGCTTATGTTTAGAGTGTTAGCAAAGTGAGGAGGAGGCTGTGCTCAGTTAGGCTACGGGTGAGGAGAGGAATCGAGTTTACTTTTCAGTTTTAAGTTTTAATGAAGTGAGAAGGACGGTGTGCATGGTTAGGGTAAAGTTAAGGATGGAATGAGGTCTAGGCTTGGGTTTTGACTATTGGTGAAGCAAGGATGATGGCGTGCTCTTTTTGGGTTAGGAAGATAGGGAGATGTGGTTCACATGGTTTTAGGTATGGGGTCTAGAAAGGGGGAGAGGAGATAGATATTAGGGTTTCAGGTATGACGTAGAGAGAAGAGTGTGGAATATGTTGTTGGGCTCATATATTCGTGAAGTAAAGAAAAATTTGTGTGGAGGGTGGTGTTAGGCACAGTTTGTGTGAGGAAGAGAGGAAGAGGCCATGGAGATGGGTGTTAGGTTAAGTTTTGGTTTAGGGTTAGGAAAGGTGAGTGAGGGCTTAGTGTTATGAAGAGAGAGTGGGGTATTTTTGTTATGAATGGAGAGGTTTCAGGTATGGGTTGAATTGAGTGAGATTTTAGGTTCGTTAAGAGTGGAGAAGAGAATGGGAAAAGGTACCAGCTTGGGTGAGAATAGAGAAGAGAATAGAAAAAGCTTGGGGGTCTCGAGTATGGGTTAAGGAGAGGAAGAGAGTGGGGTAACTCGGGGTTCAGATTGGGAGAGACTGGAGGGAGGAATGGATTATGATGTTGGTGGTTTTGGGTATGGCTAACGGAGAGGAAAAATGTGTTATAGTGTTGGTGGTTTCAAGTAGAGATAGGAAAAGAGAAAAATGATAGGGGCTTAGGCTTAAGTCATGTAGAAAAATGGAAAAAAAAGGATGATAGGAGCTCGGATATGGTAAGAGAAAAAAAATAAGAAAGAGGGAAGGAGAGAAGAACTAAATCATGTAAATAAAAGTTTTTGAAATGGGAGTAGATGAAGAGTTTATACCTAACTTGAATATGTTCTTAGCTAACTTGTTTTCGATGAAGCACTTGACCCTTGCTTTCCTTAGTGTGGTTTTCAACTTTGTGTGGTGGAATGAGAGGGAGGAGTAAAAGGGAAAGATGTTTGGTTGTAGAGAGGATAAGAGGAAGAAGAGAAGGGAAAAACTCAGCTTGGAGAAGAGAGGAGAATAAGAAGTTCTCTTGGGCAAGAGAAATGGAAGAGGGCATATTTGGATTTTAGTGGGATGAGAAGGGTTAAGTGGGGGATCTTGGAGGGAGAAGTTTAGTGGGAATAGAGAGGGGAAATTTGAATTTTGGTGGAGGTAAATTTTAATTCAAAATGGAAATTATGGTGGTGGGGTCAAAATAACAAATTATACCACCTTTGAAAGAGAAAAATACAAGCGTTTAGTGGTGCAATTAATTTTTAAAAAGGTAGGCTCTAGCTCAAGATAATTCAATTTGAAGTGGAATGGTGATTATGGGTGGTAGTGGTTCACTTCAGTTGAATGTTGGTTTTGATTTGAGTTCATCTTGAATTAACTATTTGGATTATTGTTTTTATTATCGAAATTATCATCTAAGTAAACTTAACAGGCCCCCAAACAAAGTGATTTGGATACAAATATATTCATTTGAAAGATTTTGATGATATAGGTGCACTCTTGCACTCCATTTTAAAAAATAATGATTCATTGAGAAATTTTTTTGTAGAACCATTTTTCATGCATGAAAAACCAAAATATTAAATTTATGTAAAAATGATGTTTGATAGTCATCAAACTAGTTTGCATGCTCTTTATATGTTATTATGAACATCATGCAACTTATAGAATATAATTTTGATTGCTGAGTCTATGGAGAAATTGATATTTTTATGGTGCTTAAAGCACTACTCATGCATAAAAACTTACAGTGAAGAGTTTTACATAAAATTTATATCATATAATTGTCAAAATTATTTGTATGGTATTTATATGTGGTAATAAAAATCATTCAACTTTCAAAATGAATTTCAAGTCCTACAATGATATGTGGAGAAAATAATAATCTCGGTGTGTAGGTTGGTTAAGCATGGAATCAGGATTGGTACCGATTCAGCCATACCTGAGAGAATTTACCATGAGGTGGTGTTTATTCTAACATGAAACATGTTTAATGACCATTCTAGTGTTTAGAAACCATACTTCATCAACTGAGATGCTCATGTTGTCAAGGGTAGTAATCAAACTCTCCCACATGTGTTTTGGGAAATTTTGATTTCAAATTGACCTACCCACTCAAGGGTCTAGGACATCTGTCAGCACTAAAATTTCCAAATGAAAACCTCTGGAGTATTTATTTTTGAGTTATGGAGTCCTATTTTAATGTACATGATTTACAATAGCTTCCGGGTTAGTAAAAACGTTCCTGAAGACATGCAGGTGCAAAATTGAGTTTCGGACCGTTCAGACTGTGCTTGGCCCTAGGCGAGGATTTTTATCCAATACGAAGCACCCTCAATCTGCACTCAATTTTGGTTAAGCCAACTTTCATCACAGGATGTCTTCTGGTGGTTCGAAGATCCATAAAAATCCTCCGTGTGAAGCTTCGGAAAAGAAAAGAAGAAAAGGGAAAAAAGTAAAAAGATTGAAATTTTTTCATATAGGGTGGTGCCTTTAGGCACCACCCATGGGCCCATAGGTGCCCAAAAGTGGCAACCAATAGAGGAGGGGGGCGTATGTGCCCCCTTTGTTGACTCATAGGCGTCAAATCCTCCAACGACCACTCCTTTTTAGAAGGTGGCAAATAACTGGCACGTATGCACTAGGATTCTTCCAAGCCACTCCCAGACATTAAGGAGGGCGCCTATGTGCCCCCCATTGACACCAACGCACCCGATTTGTGAAATAGAGAGAGGGGCACATATGCACCCAACTTCTTGCGCACATGCGCCCGTGGAACCAAATAATGCTGGATTTTGTCGTTTCAACGTCGAGGTAGCCATTTTCACAGAGATTTCTTAGGATAACCTAGGATTTGCGTTGGGGAGGCAAGGAAGATAAACATGACAATTTTTTTGCCTTGGAAAAGGAATTGAGGGAAAAATAGAGAAGAGAAGAGGACCAATTGGCATTTTGGCAAGTGAGCTATGAGGGAGTTGTCAAAAACAAGAAGAGAAAAAACATCCTCTCCTTCAAACTTCTTTACCTTCTTCTTCTTCCTATCTTCTTTTTCCTAATTTTTGAGGGTTCTCTTGAGCTTTTCTCATTAAACCTCTTGAGACAAAAGTGGGGAAGCCTTTGCAGAAGCTTATTGGAGGAGAAGAAACTTTATTTCCTTTGAAAAGAAGAGTGACATCCCACTTTTTTCTCTTCTAAGAAAAGAGAGAGCTTCTTCCATCTTTGGGCAAGAGAAGAAACCTAGCTTCATTGTTGCGTGGTAGAAGCTCGGATCAAGCCCAGGGAACGCATCATCAACTGTCATGAGAGTGAGATTTTCTTTAAAACTCAATGTCATTTCTTTCCTAGGGAACCTTTAGGACTTTTATTTTAAAGCAATACAATAGGATATGAGCCTTTTTGCATTGAATACCCTTACGATTGCATGAGAGTTCCGAATCTATTGATCATTGATCCTGATGATAAGAATCCAAATTTTCCATGAATTTGAGTGGCTCTAACCTTTTATGAAGAGGTTCGGGCATTTGAGGCTTAGAGAATGAAAAATCCAATTGGTCATTTTTTTCTACAAGTTGTGGGGTACTTTCCTTCAAAAAGAAAAATTATAGGAAAATCCCTCACTTCATTCGCCAAAACCGGAGGTAGCCTTGCTACATATCCCTAAATCGAAGCCTAGGAATACTATGCGAGAGCGCTAGGATGAATCTAGCTTGTTATCAAGCACATTCATTTGAATTCTTTTACATGTTGTGTCGTGAATTTTTGCATGTAGCATTTCATATGTATCACTATAGTTTGATCAACTGCCCCGGTCCAATTGATCGGTCACTTCAGCTCAATCGTCTGCCACGATCTGATCGATCGCTCACTTCAGCTCAATCGACCTCCTCGACCCGATCAACTGCTCTCATCTGTTCGATCGATTGTTGAGGCACAATCGACCAATCACTTTTGCTCGATTGGCTACCCCGACCTATTCGACCACTCACTTCAGCTTGATCGGCTACCCCAGTAAATCATCACTTTGGTCTGATTGACATCCTGATCAATCAGTTACCACGCCTAGGCCTGATCGATCAATCACTTTAGCATGATTAGCTGCCCCAACCCGGCCGACTGATCACTTTGATCAGATCGGATGGCCTGGCCTGATCGACCAATCATTTTGCTCTAGTCGACAGCCTTGACCCAACCGACCCCCTTTGATTGTGAGACCTGGTCGATCACCCGGGATGACCCAATAGGTCAAGTGGTTGAATCCACTGGCATGTTGCATTTCTTACACGAATTTTTGCATTACCTATGTGATATTGTTATATGCTTGCAAAAGAAGTGTGTGTGTGCACAAAAAATTATATTTTTGATATGTAATGTGTTAAATGTTGCATGATGAAAAATCAAACTTTGCCTTCGACATTTTCTTGCACTTGGTGTCCTAATGAGCACCAGCACTTACTGTATTACCGCACACATATGCCACCATATGTGTGTGGTTGAATATTTGCATATTCTTGGCGAGTGGTGACTAGTAAAGGTAGCCCTCTGGTGTGTAAATTTTCTAAACAGAGGACATACCACATTACCTTCTATGGCATCACACTCTAACGATAGGTATCACGAAGCAAAAAAAACAAGAATGAGAAGAAATCCTATCACATCTTATTTAAAAGAATTAAAGGTGCAAAAATCAAGTGATTTCAATTATTAAGTCCTTAATTAAATAATAAATGAAACTTTTTTTTGCATGTAAGTCTTCTATTTTTATCGCAGTGCCGCTTTCAAGAAGCAGGAGAATTAGGAAACTAAAATATGAATATCATAAATGTGTCAACTCTGATCCTAAGGAGATCTAACAGATCAGAATGAAATAGTATGATAAAGGAGGGCTCACTGACAAAAGATCATGAGGCTCATTTATCCGACTGAGTGAAGCTGTCCGAGTCAATCTAACAAGGCTAAAGTCGACCAAGCCATAAGAAAAGACAATGAAGAATCGAGGATGCAAGAACGAGCCATTCAGTCAAAAATGAGACAAAAGATTATTCGAGCCAACTATCGAACTGATCCAAGGAAAGATTTGATTCCTTAGCATCTCCAACACTTCTAGAGAAGCCTAGAGGCTCAAGTATTGACAGTCGAGTCGTATCACCCGACCGATCCATACAAGAAGCTTAGAAAACTAAGTCGATCCATAATTACCAAGCGAAGATGACCAAGTCGATCCATATCAACTAACCTTAGTCGATCGAGCGAATCTCAATCGACCAAGTTGATCTTACTGACCCAAAGTTAATTAAGTCTAACTGGTCAAGCCAGAAAAAAGTCAGACGACAAACTTACCCATGTAAAATACTAAAAGTACCCCTGACTACTGAGCTCTTTAAAGCAAGGAAAAAAATATAATGTTGTGATAATGCAAAATCTCTTCTATAAATAAAAGAATTATTTGATGAACAAGACAAAATGAAATAGTATCCTGATACGTCGCGAACAAATTTTCATCATCCGACATGACTCTCGAGGCAAATGTTTGAGCAAGAATATTCAAACTTTGATTAACAGTCATCCAGAGCTTCGTTTTCAGTAAACTTATAATTAAACTAACCAACTCAAAGAGACAGACCCAATGATATCAAAGTTAGTTCAATCTGAGTCAAATCAATCCTAGATAAAGTCATAAATCATTCTTTGAAGAATTCTGGACACATTTGGAAGGTCAAACAGATGTCAAATCTGGCAAGTTTATAGTCAAATCGAGCGTCACGACAAAACGAAACCAATAAGCTCAATATCACTCAATTTTGACATCATTAAGACACTCAAATAATCATTAATCTCCATTTGATTGAGATAAGCTCTTCGGACCCTCCAATCAAAATGATTCATATTTCTGCATTAATTGCATCCAGAACACTATAAATAGAGCTCATCCCCTCTCATGGGGGGGGAGCTTAAGCTTAAAGAGAGAGTCTTAGGCTTTGAGGAGGAGCTGCAACTTAGCACCACCGCCGACCTCCGTCAACCACAGCCGACCACCGCCGACCACCGCCAGCCTTCATTGGCCACCCCAACCTCCGTCGACCGCCCCCGACCTCTGTTGAGCTCCTCCAATCTTTGTTAATCACCATCAACTAGACGCCGACAGTCGGCGTTGTAATCTGAAAACTATAGTTATCCATTCTTGTCTGTGGAATAAGGGATTTCTATAATCATCAATCAGTAGTGATTTTCGCAACTAGGTCAGACCCCGCGATTTTTCACTTTCCGGAGTTTCCACGTAAAAACTTCTGAAAGCATCAATTCTTGTTTCTCTTTCATCTGTGTGTGTGTTGAATTTTCGTACAACGTTGAGATGATAATTCGTTACTCTACCACCGCGAATTTTCTACACAAATCATATCCATTACTTTTCACAATCAGGACGATGTGTACGTGCATGCGCCCTCATTAATGAAGGCGAAGTGAGTTCATTAATCTTGTGCATGAATACGTGAGAGAGAGCGAGAGAGTACGTAGCTGATTGGCGGGGATGATAATGGTTTTAGATTCTGGAATGGCAGACGAACCAACAAGGGAACAAACCTTTTCAGACATGAATATAGTACGTGCATAGTTTTTCATTGGGACACTGCTATTTTGTCTTTTTTTAAAAGAAACTTTCAAAATGACCTACAACATCAGTATTTAAAAAACATACAGCAAGAGTATTTAAAAGTGCTACCTTAGGCCTCCTTGCTCCTCCTCACTTGCAAAAATATTATGTCCGGATATCTTCACATTCGGACGGCCAACTACATGCACCACGTCGAGCCGGCGATTGGCCGTCTGGGCGTGCTATGTCTAGACTTTAGGGTTTAGGGTCACTCTGATGCTGAGGCACTTACCAACGGTGCCGTCAACGCCGTTATTTGTTTGGGAAAATATTTCTTCGTTTATTCTTTAATATATAAAGCTTAATTTGTTTTTCTGATTATGTTAAGCTTAGGGGTTGAATGACCACGAATGTGCTTTAACTTAAGTGGTTTTAGTAAATCATGTAAATTAAGATTTTAATATACTTGTGTGGTTAAATTCCAAAAGTTATATGACATGAGCTTTTCTAAATCGAGTTAAATCCTACAAAATTGTTTGGTAACCTCTATTAAGCTTTAAGTTTGTTACTAAATATTTAGTTAAATTTATGATAATAATTAATTATAAAAATAATTAACTTGAATTTTGATTTAATTTAAAATCATACTAATTAATTGGTAATTATTCACTATACAATTAATTATTGAGAAAAAAAAATAATAAATTATGTTTGTTCATTCTTCAAAGCATAAAAAAAAGTTTATTTCTTAAATTTTAAAATTAATATATTTATATAAGCATGCGGCTCCATAATCATGGCTTAAGATAATTAATCATATCGATCGAGGGAAATGATAGCCTAATTTAATTACTATTGCACTGATATTGATTTCATGTCATGCAAATCAAGATCAGGATGGCACGTAAGAATCCAACTTTAGATTTGTGTCTGATAAATCAGAGGACCATGCAAATGATAAGTCATTTCATAATTTTGTTATTTATTTTGTCGGGTTATGTGTTGCATGAAAGCTGCTCATTACCAATCCATTACTGTTCCCCAAACCTTCATCCAACGGTCTCACTGTTCGTAAATTGTGCCATCAGCTGGTGCACGTTGCTTTCAGCTTTTCTGATCAAATAATTACGCACTTCAATAATTAGTTTAAAATTAGCGACAATTCATTTTATAATATATATATATATATAGGTGCCCAAA
>NW_018164444.1:31715207-31721116 GCF_001263595.1 Phalaenopsis equestris | reverse complement strand
TATATATAGGTGGGATAAAAATTAGCTTTTTAATAATAATATTTCTTAAATGTTCATGATTGCATGGTTAGACCTGTTCCACGGATAGATGTTACAAGTTAAAAAAACTTATTTTAGAGTTCTAAACATGTCGGTAGGGCTGTCAATTTAGCTCGTTGTTCGTGAACAGCTCGTGTTCGGCTCATTCGTTAAGCGTAACGTGCCGAACACGAACAAATTTTTAAGCTCGAAATGTAAACGAGCCGAACACGAACCACAGTTTGTTCGCTCGTATTCGGCTCGAAATGCATCGAAAAAAAAATTATATAATTTTTTTTATATAACAATATATTACATATATTATTTATATAATAATATATTATATATATTTATGTTTAAGTTTAAATCATACCACCTCATGTGACAATGTGGTTAGTGTCTTTTTTGTATAGATTTGATCCAAGTTCGAATCCCACACTTTACATCTATTTTTCTCAATTTTAGTTTAACGAGCGGATTACACCCGTCGATCGCCTCGACGATTACAAGAAAGAACAATATATATCTCTCTCTTCTATCTCCTCTCATCTCTCTCTAACCCAAGAGCTTCAAATTGAAGCATACCAGAAGAAGAACCTTGAAAACTGCTAATGCCGAAGAGAAAGCCTGAGAAACCCCGCTCAAGCTCGTCTCGTTTAAAGCCCTACATGTCGGAGATCTCCACCATCATCTTCCGAGTTTTTCTCTTTAATTGGTTCTTTATGAAGACAACCAATCTGCATGTTTTTGGGTGCTATTTTTGGGAAGCCTTAAATGTTATTTTTTTTCTTCTTTTTTTAATTTTTTTTAAAGCATTAAATGTTATTTGGATAACAAAATTCCTTGAATAAAAATATTATTTAGTTTATTGATAATTTTATAAGTAATTCGATAGCTGGATACCAAATGTTCATAATTTTATGTAACCTTAAAATGTAATCAAATTAAATATTATTTACAAAATTATTACTTAAGGATACCAGTAAATTAACGTGATATCTACCAATTTCATAATAATTAGAACTACATGTCAACCAATCAAATATCTCCAAGTCAATAAAGATAAAATATATTAAATGTCAAAAAGAAAAACAATAAAAAATTAATAATCCTTATGTGTTAGATTATATATATATATATATATATAATTTAATTGAATAAGTTTTTTTATTAAATATATAAATATATATGAATTTGATGATATGTATGCAAATCCCTTAAAATTAAATTGAGCTTAAATTAAAAAATAATAATTTTTAGTTTGAAGTTTTAGGATGTCTTTTACTTTATGACAATTATAAATATTTATTAAAATAGTTACAAAGCTAATATTAGTTTTTTTAAAGAAAACATATTTTGAGCATTATAAACTATTTCTTTTAATTATTAAATATTTGTTTATTATTATTAGTATCAAACTTATAATTTAAAAATTGAGTTTAAATTTACAAGCTTTAAAATAGACATAAATTGAGAAAAATGCCTTTTATTTATTTTTGTAAAAAAATATACTTGAAACCTTATTTTATTATTGAAATATGCCATTTATGATCACATATCATTTATTTAAATTTAATTATGAATTACATTAGTTTGAATATGGATAAAACTTATTTAAACTATGTTGGTGCCGTATTCAAACTTTGTTTAAATATATTTTAAACACAATTTAAATAAGGTCCAATTATGGTTCAAATAAGGTTTGAATAGGATGCAAACCAAGCTTAAATCTCCCTCAACCAAGGTTCAAACCTTATTCAAACTCTATTTAAATATAATTTAAATATGGTTTGCATCATTTTTTAATATATTTTGATTAATATTTATTTATGATAGATACAACAAAGTGTTTTAATAGATACATAGTAATAAATTATAAAATTGATACAATTGAGTGCAATCACATTAGTTGTCACATAATATATTATAAAATTGTTGCAATATGATGTAATCTAACAATTATAACATAATATAAAGCTATGATACTAACTATGCCATATTATATTATTAAATAAATACAATAAAATGAAAATGAACATTAAGAATATAGTAGAGCTCAAGTCAACAATTAAAACATATCACAATGATTAATATTACATCATTATATAACCAATAAATGAAATTACTCAGATTATAGAGCAATCATATATTATTTTTAAAATAATAAAATGAATTAATTAAAAATTATTATGAAAGTGTTGGGCACTTGGAACTACAAGTAACACTATGGTCTCTTACTCCATATTTATTGCTCCTATATTATACTATAAATTTTCGACATTGAAGGCTTTTTATTTGTATTTGAATGATCACTCGCTTGCTTCACTCATAAGGATAACAAAAAATCACTCTATTTACTTCATTTGATATCTCATATATATACTCATAGTTTACTTAGATGTGTATTTTAAGTAAATATTACTAATCATACTTCCTTCATATTAGGCTGAAATATAAACTATAATAAATAATACTCTAATGTCAAGCAACCAACACTTATTAGTACATGAGACTTAACTCATGAATTTCAAGCTCGATTGCGACATAAACCTTGAGCCTCGATATCATTATTTTGTTTTATCAGGACTTAGCTAGATCTTGTCGCTACCTTTGTGGTGGTAACTGATGAGACTTACTACTGGGGTAATTTGTGTCTTACCCTTTAGGGAAATTTTCCCTACTAGGTAGGAAACCACATCCAGAACTTTATATATTTAAGCTTAGAGACTAATAATATTTAGTGAGAGAGAGTTGTGAAATAGTTTGTAGATCGGTTTTTTAGGGTTGCTGACGACATGGTTTTTTCAGATTCAAGCTTCCCAATTATCAATCAAACCTAGGAGGACATTATAGATGTTTGTCATAAAATTATAATTTTTTTCAAAATAATACCTCCTCTATGTGCTGAGCATGGTGTTAGATGCCTAGAATAGGCTGAGAATTACATTAGTATGGTTGGTCGACTTGTTTTGACCATCGAGGGCTAGACATTCATTTTGAGGTACTCAACTCCTAGCCAATGCCTCTAGAAAAACGAAGGAAATGGCGTTTCAAGCTCCAGATCTCTTACATGAACTCCTATCATGCTCCATGTTTGAGGGTCTTTGTGATCTATTTCCCCTCGTTAGTATCACTTCTCTCTAGTGAGTAGCATGTTTCACTCTCACCGCACCTTTTAAGATATTGAATTTGATTTCTCTTGTGAAGCATGATTAAGAATTAGAATGGTAGAAACCTTGAGGGAGAATTAGAGAGAGGGGGATGAAAAAAAAGAGCATACATAGACTTAACCCGTAGAGGCAACCTAAGGTATTCTCGAGCTCAGTGGCTCATTTTTTATATTGTAACAAAATGGTTAGAAAGGAGAAGGGGAGAGAAATCTCCTTGCAAAGTATGTGTCTATAGAGGAGCCAAAAAGCCTTTTTAATATGTTATGGACCCTTTTTTATACAAGATAAAGGGTCGTGGGGTGGAAGATTACATATATGCCCCCACCTTAATATAAAGTTTATAGAAATTATTGTCTTTTGTCATGCTTCTTAGTATTTATAACTAATTTTAGCGTCTTTTAATGTTTCCGGTTGGCGGTCCTTGATTCTGTCTACCACGTTGATGTTGATCTGTTATTTTGTCTGGATACCAGTCAATCTTCACTCTGGGAACTCATTTAACTTAAAAGGTGGAAGCTGGTCGACCATAGTGTGGTCGGTCGACTTGCTTGTTCGTTGGTGATCTTTGATAGATATATTGAGAGAGTCTCACATTGATACTTGTGACATTGTTGGGGGTACTAGTCCTTTGCAGTCGTTGGGGTGAATGCTAGCTTGTTATTGCCCTTAAAATACCCTAATTAACAAACTTCAAGAGTTACCATAACAAAACTATTATCAACCAGATCCTTTCAATAAAACTATAAGAAATTTAAGTGTGACATTAACTTAAGGGTCTATTTGGGGTAGCTGCAGTTTATTGAATAATCTGCTGAAAAGCTGAATCTGCTAATAAGCTAGGTGCGGTGACTCTTACAAATTTTTATTTTTTTGGAAAAGCCAGACTGTTGTCAAAAAGCTATCATCGCACCTAGATATGTGCGGATTGAAAACACTGTTTTCAAAACGCATAAGCTGCCAAAACGCAGCTTACCCAAACAGATCAGGTGCATTTTTAAAGCGCTACCGCACCAAATAAGCTGCCCCAAACGGGTCCTTAGTTAAATCTTACTTTGCGCTAAACTCTAATTATATAAATAAATAAATATATAGAGAATATCTATTCGTTTCTATGCTAACCAAATAAAATTCCTAACCAAAGTTTATTTAACCATGGTTAAATTTGTATTTATGTTGGCTTGTCTTTAGCTATATATTCTCTTCGTTGTCTCTGTCAGCATGCCAGCACAAAATCCATCTCATGTTATCGCTCGCCGAACTAAAATCTCCTTAAAACCTGAAACAATGAAAGAAGACAAATTTGAAAGAAGCTTTCAGCATGCTCTAAGCTATACACTAGTGAGGCAAACCATGTGACATCCTACATAATCATTTGTTGCCTTGGCATTATGTTCTAATTATAAGGGTGCATTTTAGGAGGTGTTATTTCGTACGAAATGCATGCGGAGTCCGATTTCAATCGTTGATCGCAGCATTTTTTTTTTAAATAAAAAGAAATTTAAAATGGGGCCCATATGGAATAAGTTTTCGCATTTTAGACCACATGAAACTTGCTATTTAGAAATCAACCCCCCTCTTTCATCCATTTTGCTAAAACCATCAAAATTAATGATAAAACCCACCCCAAATCATATTTCTCATTTTTATCAATTTCTCAATAGTTTAATCGTGGCAAGTGTAAATACGTAATTTAAAAAAATCACCTCGGTGGTTAATGTGTAAATATCAATTTTTTGGATGGTCTGTATGTAATTATCCAAGAAAATAAATAAATTTAATGAAGCAGATAATCAATCTAAAGATTTTGAATTTGTTTGCTTTAGCTCTTGAAAATAGACAGTATACGTAGGAATATATCTTATATTTTCATTTCAAATATAGCCATAAGTTTAATAATTAGGTACATTAATTATAAACATTAAATTAACGTAAAATATCGGTAGATTTTTAGTTACATGTCAAATAATTATGTATTCACTTTTACATATCCAATACCTAAACTTCAAGATTTACATACTTACCTATGCATGAAAAGATTTATTTCATTTTTTTAACTTTAAAATGATTATTTAACTTTAAAATGATGATATTTTTATGTGATATGAAATATTTGGGTGGTATAAGTATACAAATTAAGAATATACAATTTTTAGGTGTTGGAAATGTAAATAGATAAGAATTGGGTGGTATATATGTAAATGCCCAAAAAAAATTACCGCTTCAATCAATGTCCTCTAATTTAAAATGACATTATATTGTATTTCTTAAATATCAAATCTAAGAATGAAGAATAAATGAAAAGAAAGTTGAACTATTTGATCTTTAATTCGGAAAAGTATTACATCAAGAGTCTATGATTCAACCCCACCGAATATAAAAAATTAAATGATTTAAAGCATGATGGGGTCAGACCATATATGTGACGCATTATGATTGGAGCCGTTTATGTGGCGCATTATGATTGGAATTTTTATGTAGTTTTGCATCAGGACTCCTAATATAATATTTATTCCTTAATTTGATCCCTTGTTGAGCCAGGGAACAATTTCACATCACTCATAATTTTTATTTATGCAAATATTTTTTTTTTACAATATTTATTTATGATATATATACTATTTCAAGTTTTCCCTTCCTATCACCAATATACTTTCCCTAAAATCTAAAAAAAATATAGAGAGGTTTCATATATATATATATATATATATATATATATATATA
>NW_018164444.1:31678360-31713885 GCF_001263595.1 Phalaenopsis equestris | reverse complement strand
ATATAAAATAAGCTATAAGTATTTTAAATAATTAAACTGACCAGCTAATTAAGCAAAATTTCTAATGATGATGCAAAGCAGAAAATTCCATACAAAACAAAAGTAGCTGATCTGTCAAAATATTCAAATACGGAGAAATGTTGGTTAATAATAAAAAGTATTTTGTTTGTTAGCTCGGAATTTAAATAAGACTATTAAAGCATTAAATGAATGACGTGGAATTTACATATTATATATATCAATGATAAAAAAAAATTAGGAAAATATACGTACATACCATACATTTCTTTTGAATTTTGCATATCTTAAACTTTCATGTTATATTTATAATTTTTTTGTGTCAGATGTCTCTTTTGATATTTATTTTTTTGTCATGTTAAAGATTTTATGCTATTTATGCATGTAATTATAGAAGGTTAGGGGTTAGATTTGTAAATATATAAAATTTGTGTAGTAAGTATGTGAATGCCCCTAATTTTTTTTTTTTTGGGTTATATTTTCGATAGCTATAAATCAAAGCTATAATAATGCGCCAAAAAAAAAAAAATTTCTTATTATTATTTATTTATGATAAGAAACAATTCTGGAAAAGGATGGTTAGATTTACTCTTTGCCGAAAAATTATTCTGTCGGGACTTCTAACTTAGAGAATCATTTGAGGACCAATGAAATCACACCACGTGGGGGTGACAAAAAAAAAATCTACCCGATAACATAAAGGAATATTCCTCTCGTGTTATTTAGGTGTTATGCATGTGTTATTGATGTGTTATTTTGTTATTATAACACCGGGAATATTCTCAGAACACAATAACACCCGAATGACATATAATAACACCTGAATAATACGGAATAACACGGGGAGAATATTTTCGTGTTACCGGACCGATTTTAATTTTTTTTCTGTCACCGCCACGTGACGTGATTTCATTGGACTCTAAATAATTCTCTACGTTAGGAGTCCTGACAGAATATGCGCTCACTCTCTACCAGATTCAACCAGTTCATTTAAATTTGTCAAAGCTTGAATGGATCAACATTAAAAAAAAAAACAAAAGAAAAACTTCAATATTCTCAACTGCATGAGGTTAGGGGCTGGTTGATGATATGGAGGTAGACTATATCAATTTTTAAACCAAAATAATATTAGTAAATAAAAATAGGAAATTTTACATACATACCACACAATTTTTGCCACAATCAAGAAAAAGAATTTGATGTTACGATTATTTCTGATGTTATAAACATGAGTGGCAAAACATAGAAGTTAAGGTGTTAGATATGTAAATAAATAAGAATTGTGTGATATGTATGTAAATATATTGGGCCTCAATAGATTTTGTGTGCAAATTATGGGCTCAACAGATTTGACTAGCTAAAATTTTTTTATGTATCAAGTTGCAGCTGAAAAATTGAGAAGTTGCAGCTGCGTAAAGAGAGCCCTATTCCCTAAAATTGTTTAAGTTTCTGTCACTAGGGTTCCTGGTTTGGTGCGGCATTTCGTCAAACAAGTCAAGCGTGGAAGACAATTACTTAAGTTTGTAATACTTGTGTATGCTGATTATATAATTTAGTTTTATATGTGAAATATCAACATAGTTATGTACGTAATCTGCACATAGTAAAACCTTTATATAATTTAATTTTATATGTGAAATATCAACATAGTTATGTACGTAATCTGCACATAGTAAAACCTAATAGAGCAATTACTTAAGTTTGTAATACTTGTGTATGCTGATTATATAATTTAATTTTATATGTGAAATATCAACATAGTTATGTACGTAATCTGCACATAGTAAAACCTAATAGAGCTGAAAAATAAACCAATACATGAAGGAAAAGTCTACATAAAAAAAAAAATTATTTTTAGATTTTGTTGCTTAAATAAATTCTAGCAATATTTACGTAAATACCACTTAATTTCTATATATAAATTTTAAGTTTTACATCTCTCTCTCTCTCTCTCTCTCTCTCTCTCTATATATATATATATAAAGAAAACCTATATTTGGCAGATGCCCAAATATCGATTTTTCATGCGCTTTTCGGCCTCATGATGAGAGTCTGTGTCATGTGTCTAAAATTTCAGAGTCCCAGCGCCATGGTGGGATCGAACCCTTGACCTGAAGGGACTTACAGTGACCCCTCCACCAATAGGTTAAGGCTTGTGGCGCGCACACACACACATATATATACCACCTTACCATACCTACCTATGCATGAAAATATGTATTCCACTTTGGAAAAATCAAAATAGTGATATTTTTTTATGTTTGTGAAATATTTGGGCGGTATTAATGTTAAAAAGAAAATTTTGTTTGGACATGCAAATACATAAGAATTTGGTGGTGGGTATGTAAATGATCCTAAATTCTATTATTTAGGGTTGTGACATTAAAATTTTGTTTGGATATGCAAATACATAAGAATATGGTGGTGGGCATGTATATGATCCTAAATTCTATTATTTAGGGTTGTGACATTTGATAACCAACTTTAAGTCTGAAGGATGTGGCATCTCCGGAATGACAAGTGGGAGCTTATAATGTTGCTAGAATGATAAAAAGCTATTAGTGTTAAATGAGTGTAAAATTAAAAATAAATGTAAATGTAGAAGTAGTTGAAAGACACAATGCATGGTTGAGCAAAAGTAGGAATTCATCATAATGAGATATTTGCTTCTATTATTCACATGAAAATCATTAGTTGATTGATTCTCAAGCTTCTATTTATCAAATAGATGTAAATTTTAACTTTATAGATAAATGTATTGGAGAAGAAGTGCATATGAAGTAGCATTTGGGATATGGAAAAAGGAATT
The DNA here is from genome assembly GCF_001263595.1 of Phalaenopsis equestris. Taxonomy (NCBI): domain Eukaryota; kingdom Viridiplantae; phylum Streptophyta; class Magnoliopsida; order Asparagales; family Orchidaceae; genus Phalaenopsis; species Phalaenopsis equestris. The sequence continues at coordinate 31,711,058 of NW_018164444.1, read as the reverse complement.
TTTAAGTCCAAAAATTATAAATTAAAAAAATATTTATGTAGTTTAAAGCAAGCACCAGAAGCATAGAATGTAACGATTGATTCATACATTAGATAAAATGGTTGTATACTCTTCTCTATAAAGGAACATTACAACAACAATAACAACAAAGCCTTAAACCCACTACGTGGGGTCGGCTACTTGAATCCTTTCTCTCCATTGCGTCCTATTTAGTGTCATATTTTCATTTAGTTCTAGTAAATTAAGATCTTATGTTTACCTGGAATAATTCATTTGTGCCCAAGGAGTCGAGCAAACCATGTTGCAAAAAATTTCATATGCAAGAATTTAAAATAACAAATAAGTCTTTCTCAATTTTTTTTATATATAAGAAAATAATAATAATAATAAGATGAATAATTATGAACTAATAATACCTCGATGGAACATGGCGTCAAATTATTAAAAAATGATGAATGATTTTGCTTGCATAAAAGGTTTAAATAAAAGTTAATGATATTTGACATGGACATAGCTAAATACTTTGTATGGAGTTTCAATTATAAGTCGGTGCATGAAAAGTTGAATGAGACACACTTGAAAGTGACTAAACAAATCTTTCATTATATCAAAGGAATATGAAAGTGATTAAGAGAATCGAATCATAATATTAAAGTGATTAAGTTCCTAGAATCTTTCTTTGATGAATTTTAACTTATCTTCTACTTAGAGAGTGATTGGGCTAGAGATTAAAAAGAAAGAAGAAGCATAAATTTATTTAATATTTAACATTTTATATTGGTAACACTAGTTTTTGAAAAAAACTAATTGTCACCCTCTTTTGTTTAAGAAGCTGAATATACTACAACATCGTCATATATGTGTCACATAATATAGTTAAGAAATTTATTAAAGAAGATCATGAGTTCTTGTTGCGAAGCTACAAAAGTCTATCTTCATCATTAATAAAAAAATGCATTGACCATGAACTTTGTGCATCATGAAAGAGGCAAGATTTGTACTACATAAAAGACCAAATCAAGGATAAGAAAATTAAAATAGAGTAAAAGAGAATATTAAGTTTTAGATATTTCTTCTAAGGTGCTTATTATAGAGAAATTAATAAAGTTGAAGATACATCTTGACATGATTGGAGGAGTAACTTTTTTATTAAGTGATAGTATTTGAAATGTAAACCAAAATAATGTGTCAATGCTACTAAGTATTTAGAAATTTTATAGAAATATTATTTTAGAAATCTCTAGAATAAATTAGATGACAAGAAGTAATTTAAAGATCTTGAAATCTTCTTATGCTAGAAAGTTCATGAAGATTGTTATAGAAATATCTAAAGTAGATGGTAAGTAGTTAGAAGTTGGTTCTTGAATCCTCCATACACTATTATTAATTGGTCTTCTATTTTATCATGACTTACAAGCTAATGTCAAGAGCAAACAATTCAATACAAGCCAGTACTTTCTTTTTTTATCCTCTACGCAATTTCTATCAAGAGGAGCATACAAGTTGTGGTCGAGACAAGGCATGCGTCATAGGATATGAATCACAAGGCATCCAAGAGATTGAGAGCAATGATGAGGTTATTGATGAATTTGGCATCATAGATGTTAAAAGAACTACAATATGCTATCAAAATAATACAATTACACACAAATGGGTATTTCCATTAAAATAAGCTCTCAAAATGATGGAACACGATGAGCATAGGAGATCAAGGCAAATTCCAAAATTGACATAATGGTAAAAAATTTTTAGCCCCTCAAACTCCTTTTGGTTAGTATCTTCATTAGGAATGTGCAAAAAATGGCAAAATCAAAAGGTATGATTATTTTGACTTTGTGAAATTTTATAAAATCAAAATAAATCAAATTGAGCACTTTAATTATTATATCATAACATTTTAAAGTTTTTTTTAATAATTCAATAATTTAGTACAAAATATTTTTAACAAAATAAGACCAATTATTTAAATTCACGTAGAATACTAACCTGAAATCATAAAAAAAAGACTCTTAAAAGATTTTTCTAAATTAAAAAAAAAACTGTCCAAAACTATTTTGTTGATTATACATTAATTTAGTCTACGATGAAGATTTAATTTTGATTTTAATGTTAATTAAATAATAATGTAATTAAGTTTAATTAAATTTAAAATCAAATCTAACAACAAGCCCCCAAGTCATCATCATACTTCAAATCAACCTATTTTAATATCATTATGGCAGATTTAGTCTCATAGAGTTTTAAATGAGCTAATGCAAATGAATAACTCAATATTTAGTTATATTAAATATATTTCGACTTACTTTATTGATATAATTCATCATATTTAAAAAAAAAAAATTTAAAAATCATCATATAAATGAACAAATTGGAACTATAACCCTTAGGCTTCGATCAACTAGAAATCAAAACCATAATGCGAAATAGGATCACACTAATTTGAGAAATCCAATACAAAAAATTTGAATAAGCATAACAGAACAATCTCAAAAAAAAAAAAAAACACACCAAGATTTATGCAAAAAACCCAGTGAATGGGAAAAACCACGGAACCACACCACCAAAATTTTTTACTATGAAGAACCATAATTGTATGGAGATGCGCACTTAGATCAACTCGCTAAAAGCACAAAAATTACAAATTTTTGCTCCAAATATTTTGTTGATGTCACAAAAGCAATCCATCACTTTGAAATCACCCTCCCAACAATTCACTTTCAAGAGAGAACTAGTCAAGAAAGATCACACACTAGAGTACTTCTTCCATCACTCGAACCAAAAATTTAACCTGAATTGGAAGAGAGAACTGCCCCTGACGCGACCGTACCACTCCTAGGTAAGGAGCGCTAACTCTATAGAACCATGTGTAAGGGCATCCTTAAATTAGTGTAGGGACATTGTGGTCACAGGCGTGGCTGCGCCCCGTATGGGCTCAGGGCGTCGTGCTCTCTATCTCCACATGTGAGGGCGTCGTCCAAGCACAAGTGCATCAAGCCAAAAACACCTCCTACTGTTGGATGTCCCTTACTTCTTCCAATCATGCTCCATACACAACAATCTCCTATTTGGAGACTGATTTACACCTCAACACCTCTTCACCGGATTTGCCCCTCCATCTATAATATTTTCATAATCATGTACCGTAGTATGGCTCACACCCTCAATCTCAACCTCTTTGGACTCTAAATAAAGCCAAGCATAACTCTAGTTTCGATAGACACCACCTTCATCAACATGTCTATAAGTTCATGAGTTGTGTCACTTTTAAGAACAATTGTTCATCTTCATAAAGAAAGCATATAAAGTGATAACTTAGCAGAATGTATTTTATCATTACACGAAAAACAACATTCCTAACAAGATGAATTTTACTCATTCAATCAATAAGAATTTTTTCAATCATCTGCTCCTTGCTCAATTCTTCCATAAAGCCTTGTAGTCAAATCATCTCCTTGCTAACCACAGTAATAACAATAGTCAGCCTTTATTGTTAACAGTACAACAATCTTCTTTAGTTTGGAAACCCAATTCACTGATGTGTTCCCAAAAGTGAAGATATATCATGTTGTACTTCTTCTAATGTCAAAATCCTTTATCAAACCAGAATATATAAATCCCTGTAGATTAATCCTTACACCTCTAAAGCAAAGTGTTTCTCTTAAATATCTAAGAATCCACTTAACCTCCTCCCAATGATATATGTATGAATTGTACAAGTACCTACTAATCACTTTCACTACATATACAATAGTCGGTTTCATACAAATCATAGCATACATCTGACTCTCAACTACTGAATCACACTATGTTCTCTCCATTTGTGCTTACCCTGCTTTAGACTTATGAAATAGTCTCTTAGATAGTTTAAAGTTCCTACCTAGTGGGGTGCAAACTGGCTTTGCCTCACTTATGTTGAATCTCATACTCTACTTGAGACAACTTTAATGTACCTACACTCCTGTCTTAGTTGATTCTTATCATGATAATTATTTTGTTCTTGGACATAAATCTTTCATCTCGAACTCACTTAATAATTGCAAATTTAAGTCTCTGATTTTCATATAATATCAAATAAATAATCATACATAAAAATTAAATCTTTTCCAGTTAAGAATTAAAATTTACTAGAAAACTTAAATAACACATAATAATTTATAAAAAAACTAATTTAAATCCAAAAATCTAATTGATATGCCACTAATAAACTGCCAACATCCAACATGAATCTCGAGGGATGACACAGATCTTGAGGAACTCTTCTAAGCAAAAACGATCAAAATTTGATTATGTCATCTAGAGCTCAAATTTTAGCAAATTTGTAATCAAACTAACAGGCTCAATGAGACAGATCGAATGATACCAAAACTAATCCAATTCGGCTCACATCAAGCTCCGATCAAGACATTAATCTAATTTTGAAAACTTTTTGGGCATATTTGGAAAGTCAAACAGATGTCGATTATGGTGAGCTTATGATTGAATCGAGTGTTTCGATAAAAAAAAATCCAACGAGCCCAAGATCACTCAATTCTAATATTGTTAAGAGACTCAAATGTCCATCAAATGTCATCTGATCAAAAAAACCTCTCTAGGTCGTCTGATCAGAGTGGTTTATATTTTTTCATTAATTGAATGCGAGAATCTATAAATAGATCCCCACCCCTCTCGTGGAGGGGTGGAGAGCTTGAAGCATGAAGAGAGTGTTTGAAGTCTGGAGAAGGAGCTGAAGTCCAGCATCACTTCGTCAACGACCTTCGACGACCATCGACGACCACCGCTGACCGCTAGTCGTCGATCGCAGCTGACCACCAGTCGGCTGTAGGCGACTATCACTCACTGACCGTCATCGATCGTCATCGGTTTTCACCCACTACTTACTACAAGTTTATTTAGGCATTGACTTTGTAGCTCAAAATATTATGTAACAATTCCACGCTTATGGGACAAGGGAATGTACTTGTAATAGTGAATCTCTTCAAACTAGGCTAAGCCCCATGGTTTTTCCCTGTATGGGTTTTCTATATAAAAACTTCTTCTATCTCCACTGGTTTTTTTCTTTCATTTGAGTTTTTGTTGAATTTTCTTGCAACTTTAGGATGATAATTTGTTACTCTTCCATTATGAATCTTCTAACACGCATTGGTTTGGCGTCATCTAAGGAAAACGAGCATTCCTACCACTAAAGTACTTATGAGACTAGTTGCATGACCACGAGGTGCAATACTCACAATAATGAAGCATCCTACTTCAACACTCATCATTCCAAAAGGAAGCCATGGAGCCAAGGGCATCAAGTCTCTACATCCTCCTACTCTGAAAGGTGTTACCCCACCGAAAAATGCCTCGGGCCATTCTTTGGAAGACCGAGTACATAGAATGGAGTCTCAACACAAGATCTTCCAACTCCTATGGTAGTTGATGCTTATGTACCTTGATGGAGCTTACTTACCACCAGTTCAACATCCAATAGGAAACACCCCACTCACCAAGTTCTCTCCCAATGATGAAACCATTCTCCTTCCAAGATAGGACGTCGATCTTCTCAACATTACAAGTTACATTCATTTATCTGATACAGCTTACCTGACACCGCCATGCCTCACTGTCGTTCTTGTTGATGTCATCCGTGATGAGCTACGATGCCTATTTTAGGAAGAGTTCCCTCTAAATAAAATGGATCTCTTCCTCGCTTGCCACAACTTCTAAAGATCCTTTCCATTGGTAGAGGTGGTTCTTCTACACCTTATCCCAGAGGGCTTCAAACTCTTAAACATTGATACCTAAGAAAGGGTAACTGATCCATTTGAGAACGTTGACCACTATCGAACCATCATGCACATTCACTGTGTCTCTGATGCGCTTATTTGTCAAGTGTTCCCTGCGACACTCAAGGTTCAAGCTCGCACATGGTTCTACTCCCTCTGGGAGGCACCATCAACTCCTTCAATGAGCATTTCAGACTATTCATAGTGCAGTTCATAGCAAATATAAGAATCCTCAAAGATTCACCCCACTTATCTGAAGTTCATTAGAATGAGGGGGAATCCCTCAAGTTATACTTTTACAGGCCCTCTACTAAATCTCGTCAAATTTAGGGAGTTGATTCAGAGTTACTAAGAGCATTCTTTCTTTAAGGGGGCTCCACCTAAGACCTTTCGACCCATCACTGATGCAGGAGATAGTTCGCTCCTAAATTGATCTTGTTCATTGTGTACAAGCTCAAATCTCTGCAAATAAGGTCATCATTGCACATAAAGAACAATTCAATCGATTGGGGGGCAAGCACAAGAATAACGTCAGGGATACCAATCAAATCTCACAGCAAAGCAAAAAAAGTTCGCAAAAAAAGTTCAAATGTGGGGACATCGTGAGCTGTGATTAGGAAAAGAATACGCTCAACATAACATGTCACGTGTCAGCACCCTAATGGTCATTAAAGATGAAGAGGTTGTCAAGCGGCCAAGGCCATTAAAAAATTTAGATGATAGTCTGATTTTTTGGTTTTTTTTTTAAAGCTCGGAATCTTCAGCTTGTTTATATATATGTTATCATTGTATGATTGCCCTTTCCAATAAATCTCACTCTTGTATCATATAAATGATTCAACGAAGAGAGAAATTAGAAAAGAAGGGGTATAAGACGAAAATAGACAAAAGAGCTTTAAAAAGTAACATAGAGGGATTATGTATAAGGTAATCCTTGAATGATAGATGGAGAGTATACAATCGAAAAGATCAAATCATAATACCTTGAAACACAATATCTAAGAAGAAAATCCCTACATAAGCCACTCATAACCAGAGAACCATGAAGAACTTTTTTTTGAGGTTAAGAGCACTCCTAAAGGAACTTATCCCTTTGGTCATTTACATCTTGAATGATTTCCAAGAATACTCTCAATAAACGGAGTCTTACTTACATTATTGTGAAAACTGATAAATGGGTCACCAATAGGATGATTACTTCATAAGAACATCATGATGCTTTCAAAGTTCTCACTAAGCCATAGAGCAAAGAGTAAATCTCTCACATCCCAAGTGGGTTGTGGATTATTGGCGATCGAGGCCTATGAAATAACCATGTCAGCTCATATAGTCAACACTATGCTTCAAGGGCCAAATCGGGTCACAACGATAGAGGGTGAATCACTGTACCCCAAATGGGTGATGGCCTATCTGCAATCGAGCCTACAAGAAGAAATCAATGGGGGTGTCAAAAGGATGATAAGGCTCCAAAGGGCTCAACAAAAAGAGGTAGAGTAATCATAATCGTGTAGAGAGAGCTGGGAGGATACTATGGATTTGTCATCCCAAGCTATTAGAATCCTAAGTCTACCTAGTCGTGAAGGTAGTTGACCCAAAACAACCAGAACTCCCTTGTCAGCAATCCATGAATTGCATCATCAAGGAAACCTTGGTAGCCCAAAGATCAAGAAAAGGAAACTCTAACTCATATAACCTATAAAGGTAGAGCTCATAAAGGTGGAACTTATACTCGCCAAATAAATTACGAAGATGCCACCAGAAGGAAGATAAAAGAGAATTCTAGATACAAAGATGAAAAAACTCTCAATAAAGAACTTTCTCTCTCTATGGGTTAGGGAAGCCTTTGACATCTTAAACGTGCTAGACAACCACCTAAGTATAAAACTTATGTTTGGTCAATCAGTTCGAAGAAGCACGAAACTTCTCCTCTGGCCATGCAATATGATGCAATTATCTAGTCCTATTTGTGGAGGCCCTATTAAGTATGATGGGTGCATAGCCATACATGCTAACTATTTCAAAATTGGCCCAAAGGCCATGCACAAAAGTAAAGTGCATGTTTTAGAAGTCATGAATAGTTTAACCCTAAAGATTAATTAATTTTAAAATTTCAGGATCCTTGGAGAGCCTAGATTCTTTTTCATGATCAATCCAAAGCAAATAACAAATAGATAGAAACAAGAGAATAAAGCAATAAATAAACAAAAATCAAGCACGCCAAGCAAAATATAGGAATGACGATGTCAATGGGTCGGCAACATTTCCCAGAAAAACAGTAAAAGCAGATGGAATCTGCATATAAATGCTCGGACCAAATTCTATACAAGAATATAAACTTAAAATTAAGGTATGAGAAACGAGTTGTTGCTCATGGACCCCATATTTTGTACTACGCATCATCCGCCTCAGAACTCATGCTCGTACCTTATTTCTAATATAGACTCATCCTTAAGACACTATCAAATACATGATAAATGAAAAATAAAGGACTCGACCTACATAAAATGTTAGCAGGGTTAACACACAACACATATGAGCCATGCTTGATGGGAGAAGCTTATAGCAGCACCTGCAAGAAAGGGTTAGCATATAAATCATGACATTGTTACCCCCTTATTAAACATGTGTGTGTGTGTGTGTGTGTGTGTGTGTGTGTGTGTGTGTGTGTGTGTGTGTGTGTGTGTGTGTGTGTGTGTGTGTGTGTGTGTGTGTGTGTGTGTGTGTGTGTGTGTGTGTGTGTGTGTGTGTGTGTGTGTGTGTGTGTTTGCTTGTATTTAGGCATGCTCCCTGCAAGAAAACTGCCCCTAATATACTATTACACATGCACACACTCAGTACACTCACAAAAGCGCAAGAAAAAATTTGTTTTACTAGGGAAACCAATCCAACAAAGAACAATAATCAGACATCGAAAAGGACTACCTAGCACACCATATAAAGAAAAATATCATAACCATCAGTTAAGTGCTCAAGATAAAGTTTCTGTGTATGTATGACTTTAACGGGGTCGTCACGTTGATCCCGTCCTATAGATCTAAGGGAACTAACAAATGTCACCCAAGATGGATTTAAAAAAAAATTGGCCTTACGTATGACCTAGCTTGCTATTTGCATAGTTTTAAAATTAGGATGGATATCATAAGTAGAAAAATAATTTCCTTATTTAAAATATGGCCATTAAATGCAGACCCATAACATATAAGGTGACACATGTTAGAGCCCTTGGATTCTTAGCATAGTCATGATTGTGTCAATATTGATGCTTTAAACACATTGATCCACATAATATACCCAACAAACAGTGTTGTTATTGCATCACGACCGATGCAGGGTCACTCACCAACCAAGTCTGGCTCACTACCAAAGCATGCAGATAAGTGCAAATGCAGGCAGGCATCATGCAAAGTTCAACAACATGATTACTCAATTTGGGTATGAGTAAACACAATGGAAGATCATCAAGCAACATCCAAATGACAATACTCAAATGCATACATGTTGCATACTCAATGTGTTCAAATGCTCAAAGACATGGCCCGAATTGAGTGAATAACACGCATAGCTTATGACAACCTAATGGTGTCACAAGAGATGAAGGGTGTGTCCTCGTCTAGAGAAATTCATGCATCATGGACTAGCATAGCTAGCCACAAAACACCAAAGGAATGCGAGAATCGAGCCTCAAACACATGTGATACACATATGAGATAGATACAGTAGGTGTCGGTGTTCGAAGAGACATTTAATATAACACACATCGAAGGAAAAGTATCATGTAAATGAGCCAATCAAAATGCACATCAAAAAATATTTTTCATGCATACTTGTGTGAATGCAAACCAAGTCATGCACTATCATGTGAATGATGCGAATGCACATGCAAAGCATATATGTAAGTGATGTTGGTCGTTTGACTCATTGGGTTGACAGAGGTGGTCACTAGGACAGCATAGCTAATGGGTCAGTCAGACCAGGGGAGCCGACTAGACCCAAGTGATTGGTCGACCTGATCGTGGTGGCCAGTCGGACCAAAGTGGTTGGTTGACTGGGTCGGGGAGGGCAGTCGGACCTAAGTGGTCGGTCAACCGAGCCAGAGCAATCAATCAAACCTAAGTGATCGGCAGGGTTGTAGTGGCCAGTTAATAAAAAATGATCAGTCGATTGGTTCAAGGAGATCGGTCGAACCTAAGTAGTTTTTTGACCTGGTCGAGGTGGTCGGTTGAACCTAGGTCAGTCAACTAGACCGTAGTGGTTGGTCGAACTAAAGTGCTACATGCAACATGCAAAATGCTAAGACATTTATCACGACAAGACATACGATGCAACACAAATGCTAATGCTTTGTAGTGAGTTGTACCCTTTCTAGCTCTCTCACATAGGTACTTAGGTTTTAATTAGTGGATGAGCCTCCTGATCTAGCAAAGGATATGGAGAATTTTGCCCTTTAATTCCTCAAAGGAGAAATTCTCCACCATTTGTATGATGAACTAGATATAAAGTTTTTTTCATCTTACAGATCCCAATTATTCCAACCCCTCCATGGAAGGTTGAAACCGCTAAAGCTAGGGGAAATAAAGATTCCGACGGATTTGGATTTGAGCTAAGGTTTTTACAAGGAAGGTCACTCGGATTCATAGGAAATTTGTCCATGATTGATTCTTATCCCTGCAACTTTCTATAGGGAAATAATAACCTAGCCCTAATAATCTCTAGGCAATCCTAAGGCTTGCTAAGAAAAGGAAAATGCAAGGAAACAAGTGTATCACCTACGCAATTTTGACGATGTCCTCAATTGTAAATATGAAGCTCTCCTCAAGTATGAGAGTGTCTTCTCTCCTCCTTTTCTCAAGTGTGAGAGGAAGCTTTTCCTATGTAGGAGATGAAGACTTCTTCCCTTTCCAAACTCGAGTAGCAGCTCTCCTTTCGGAAGGTCACATGCCACTTTCCCTCACTCTTGAAGTCTTCTCCAAGCTCTCTCTCTCACCCTCAGGTGGTGGAAGAGAAAGAAAAAGAAGAAGAAAAAATATTTTTGGTGGGAGAAAACAGAGGGAAGAAGAAAAGAAAAAATTTTTCCTCTTTGCTTGATCTTCTCTCCAAAACTCTCTCCTCTCTTTCGAATCTCTCTCCCAATTTCACTCTTCAGAAAATTTAAGAAAGAAGAAGAAGAAAGATGAAGCACACTTCAATGGATGCAAAAGCGAAGGGCTCTCAATTTGGTGAAGCACTCTTCCATAGCAAGAGCAAAAGCACCCATCCCTTAATTCACGACATTTCTTCAATGGCTGCAAAAGAGGCTACAGTATAATAGAAGCGAAGGGATCTCATTTTGGTGAGATCATGAACAAAAAGCCGAGTGTTTAAGATCTCAAGTGCCAAATAACGGCGCTCAAGCGCCCATAAGCAAAATTATAATATTTTGATAGCTACCAGGGGGCACAAAAGCGCCCACCATGGGTGCTTGAGTGTCCAAAGAACAACTTGAACCTCTTAATGAGGCATTAAACATATATATGGGGGCTTTTATGCCCATTTTGGGCGCTTTTGCTCCCAAGCCCCAAAAAGGCTTGGTTCCTTTGCTTCCCGTGTGTGCGCGGCTTCGCGCGGATGGCATTTTATGGATCCTTGGACTACCATAATCCAAGAGCAAAAATAGATTCTTTCACATCAGGGTGGACACCAAGGGTGCAACATATCAAAAAATTGCCACGTGGAGCCATGTACAAATTGAAAGGTCTAAAGCCTAATTTAGTATCTAGATGTCCGTAGGAAGGTTTCACTGATCTGGAAGCTACGGAAGACCATGTATCATTAAAATGTGACCCAATAACTCAAAAATGAACATTCTGGAGGTTTTAATTTTTGTATTACAGTGCCAGCATGCACCTCGGGCCCCCGCATGGGTAGATCAATCTGAAATCTAACTTTTTTCAAAATACGTGTGAGAGCTTTTAATAACTCCCCTTGGCCACCGAAGGCTCCGAATAGGCAGGGTATGACATCTAAACACCAAGATAGACATTAAAAATGTCTCGTGTTGGAATTAATGTCACTCCATGGTGAATTCACTTTGGTGGGAATAATTCGAGACAGGTCCTAGTTTCGTGCTCGAGGCGCATGCCAGACAGTCTGGACGGATGTCCTAGGCTACGGGAAGCTATAAATAGCCCTGTAGCACTCAAGTTGGGATCAACATATATGTCATCCAAAATTGATGCCAACACAGAGATCAACGTCAATATTATCATTTTCACCGTGCAAAAGAGCATTCAGCAAAATGATGTTTTCACTTAAAAGAAGAAATTAACAGTTTGATACATCAAGGTCACCTGGGTCGTTACTTACAAGAACAAGGTGATGGGAACCTGAGGAAAATCGTCGGGGTTATCGAATGAAAAATACAACTCAAAATAATCATATTTGAGTAGAAAACTAGTATATAATTTCTTAATTTTATTCTAGCGATATTTTTCATATTACTTTAAAAATTGTCATTCAGTGAAATTTTATTATTCCCTCACTAAAGGTTTTTTTTTGTGTAGAAAGTCCCACTCAGAACAAGCAACATGCAAGGTGTTCGTCCTTAACCCTAGAAGTCAAGCCCAAAAAGCAATACTCAATGGGAAGCTATCATGCCCCTGAAAGTCAAACTCAAGAGGCAAAACTCGATGGGAAGATACGGTACCCCTGGAAGTCCAGCCCAAGCGGCAAAACTCAATAGGAAGCTACCGTGACTCTAGAAGTCAAACCTAAGAAGCAAGTCTATATGGGAGATACAGTACCCTTGGAAATCGAGCCCAAGTGGCATGACTCAATGAGAAGCAGTCATGCCCCTGGAAGTCAAGCCCAAGAGGCAAGACTAAAGGGAATAAATGGTACCCTTAGAAGTCGAGCCCAAGAGGCAAGTATTATAAGGAAGCTACCATGCCACTAGAATTTAGGCCCAAGAGACACGACTTGATGGAAAGAGACGATACCCTTGATAGTTAAGCCCAAGAGAAAAGACTCAATGAGAAGCTACCATGCCTCTAGAAATCAAGTCCAAGAGGCAAAACTCAATGGGAGGATTTGATACCCCTAGAAGTTAAGCTTAGATGACAAGAATTGATGGGAAGCTACCATGGCCCTAGAAGTGAGCTCAAGAGGCAAGTCTCAATGGGAAGTTAGTAGTGGAAAGAGTCCTCACTAGAAAGACTTCAAAAGAGCACATAGTTGATAGGATCTCCACTCAAAGACCTCTGAAGGCTACAAATCTTAGAAGGAACAAGTCCATCAAAGAACTCAGAAGTCTATAAGCCTCATAAAGCACAGATACATCAAAGGCCTTAGAAAGCTACAAGCCTCAGAAGACACAGATACATATAACACTTCAGAAGGCTACAAGCTTCAAAAGACATCAATTCATTTCAAGCTCAAAGGCATAATTCTGAGAAGGCAGAAGCCTCAGAAGATATAGGCTTAAGAGTGAATAACCTTAGAAAGCACGAGCCTCAAAAGGTATGCTATTCTCTTTCACATAAAGTTCATGTGCTAACTTTGATTGCAGACCTTCACATGTTTGAGAAGCTATAGAACCTTAGAAGGCATAAACCTTAAAAGATGTCGACATCAACTACACCACCGAAGTGAGAAAGTGGCAGCCCAAAAGTTGGTTAACACCCCAGAAATGAGGCAAAAGCAACCTCAAAAGCGATGTCAGAATTTTTATTGCATCAAGCAAGTTAATGACATACAAAAAAACACCTTTTTTACTGTGTATAAATGTCATATCAAGCGATTGAAATGCTAAAAATTTAAAAATGCACAACACAAAGACAACAAGTCATACATCTTTAAATGGTGTCAGCATAGCCTCCTCAAAATCTAGTACTTCCACCAATTTCTAGGTGATAATTTTCTCCAGAAATCACATCAGCGGCATAGGAAAGAAAATTCTGGAGGTCATGCTAGGAAGGGTTGGAGATAACTTTCAGGATTACTTTCTTCTGCTTCTCTACGAGAGAATACCACGAAAGAAAATCCCAAAGGTCTTGCAAGGAAGGATCGAAGATAAATTTCAGGGGGCTTCTCCTACTTCTCTACAGGAGAAGGCTGTGAAAGAAAATCTTGGAGGTCATAATTGGCAAGGTCGGGGATAACTTCCAGGACAATAACTTTTAAAACGGGAAAGAAAAATTTAGAGGTCCTACTATGCAAGTTTGGGAATAACTTTCAAGACGGCTTTCTCCTACTTCTTCACAACAGAGGATGGAAATGAGAAAAAAAAATAAGATCATTTGTTTGGCAGGGATGAGGACAACTTTTTCTCTCTCTCCTCTCTTCTGCTGGGAAATCACAGATCACCTGCTAGGCAGGTACGTGAGCTCCATCTTTATTCGCATATCCATGACCTATTTATAGGCTCAAAAAGGATTCAGCCATTAAAGACTTCATATATTAAAAAAAACAAAAAATATAGAATTCTGCGACGTTAGTAAGCCTACCGCCATCCGCTTTCTCTCGCCAGACTGTCGTTTGTCTTCCATCTTTAGCTGTCATTCTGAGCACACAACTGATTAATGATGTTAATCACTAGAAGCTCTACGAATAAATGTGAATATTTGTTTAAATTTATAATCCTATGACCAGCCAACAAATGATGAAAATCATGCGCGCGCGCGTGCGTGCTTGTGTGTGTGTGAGAGATAAAAATAAAAAAAATTGTAAGCTCAATATCTTCATATTTTAGAATGATGAAGTTGGTCCTGCCCAAAAATGGGATTAACTGATATGCCACCAATAAATTACCAACATACATCACAAATCTCAAGATGAAAATCATGTGTGTGTGTGTGTGTGTGATAAAAATAAAAAGTTGTAAGCTCAATATCTTGATATTTTAGGATGATGAAGTTGGTCTTGCCCAAAAATGGGGGGTAATTGATATGTCACCAATAAATTACCAACATACAACACAAATCTCGAGATATGATAGATTTCAAGACAATCTTTTGAGCAAGAAACGACATAAAGTTTGAAGCTTGGAGATCACTTCATCATGGTTGCCAGTCACCGAACGCAACGTACCACTAATCATCGACCTTCGCCGAACGCCGCTGATCATCATTGATCACCATCTACTTCTTACGACTAGTTCATTTGTACACCGACTTTATTGTTGGAAAGATTGTGTAATATTTTTACTGCCTGTGAGACAAAGGACCGTACGTTATCTCCACTGGTTGTTTTCTTTCATTTCAACGTGCGTTGAATTCTCATGCAATACTAAGATATTTGTTTCTCTACCGACATAAATCTTCTAGCACACAACACTAATTATGCCCAATAAAAATACTATATATATATAATTTTTGGCATCATATACATTAATAGTGAAGCTCTATTATAGATCACTGATCTGTTGAAAAAAAAATAAAACAACTAAACCACTCTAAAAAAGCCTTTTTTTTTTTTTTTTGTTTGATATGCTTAAAACAACAAGACTTTTCGGTGTATATTAACAAGACCTTTCGGTGTAGATTAAAATGTCCAACCAAAGAACCACCATTTCATCCGCCAAAACTTTCTTCCATTGTCCAAATTTTCTCACAGTCACCAAACGCAACGTACCACTGATCGACCTTCGCCGAACGCCGCTGATCATCATTGATCACCATCTACTTCTTACGACTAGTTCATTTGTACACCGACTTTATTGTTGGAAAGATTGTGTAATATTTTTACTGCCTGTGAGACAAAGAACCATACGTTATCTCCACTGGTTGTTTTCTTTCATTTCAACGTGCGTTGAATTCTCATGCAATACTAAGATATTTGTTTCTCTACCAACATAAATCTTCTAGCACACAACACTAATTAAGCCCGATAAAAATACTATATATATATAATTTTTGCATCATATACATTAATAGTGAAGCTCTATTATAGATCACTAATCTGTTGAAAACAAAATTAAACAACTAAACCACTCTAAAAAAGCCTTTTTTTTTTTTTTTTGATTGATAAGCTTAAAACAACAAGACCTTTCGGTGTAGATTAAAATGCCCAACCAAAGAACCACTATTTCATCCGCCAAAACTTTCTTCCATTGTCCAAATTTTCTAAAAATTGATAATAAAATAAACAAACTCAGGCCCATAGTAAATTATAAGAAATTGGCTCTCTAGGATCAAAAAAATGGGCATTTTCATACCTACAATACATACCATATAAACATCAAGTTCTAGGCATTGGCCGGTACGTCTGTAATTCCTTTCTAAAAAAACATGATTTTTTTATCAAATCAAACGACTAACTTTATAGAAAACAATGTAAATATACAACAAATCCTAACTCAAAAAGTTTAGGACTCGAGCCTCACACATCCTAACAAAATGGATAAAAAAATCCACAGAAACACGTTAAATAATCCTATGATTCTTTCAAATACAAAGCCAAACTTCAGAAAAATTTCATTCAGAACTTCAGACATGATCAGATCCAACATATTCTAAAATCATCCTAATTCGAACAATGTAACATTTGATACAATCGTGCATCAATAATAATTTCGCAATCAAAACAATTGCTTGTTCATCATGATTACAACAGCAGCAAAAGAACAACAATTTTATGTTACAAGTTAAGAGCTACAAAGTCAAATAATAATAAAATTAATATTAAATTAAAACAAAATTGATGGGTTGCATCTTCTAAAATAAGATTATTGGGCTACAAGTACAAGGAAGCAGCAAAAACTATATCACGCTTGATCTTCATGACAGCCTCCTGGAACTTATCTTCCAGTTGGGTTTCTCCGATTGATTTGGCCGCAGAAGTCAGCTGCTGCAGAATCTCCTCAAGCCTTCTGATGGCTCTAATCAAACTACCTTCAAAGACTGAGGACAGCTCCATTATCTCGAAGAACTTTGATCCCTTCGCCCAAGCATAAACAGCTTCCATGATATCCGGGCGAAAGGAATTCACAAAACTTTCAACGTCTATCTGCACCTGTATGGCGTTAATTCCTTTCAGATTTTGCTTTATGAGAAGTTTTAGGTAGTTGCAGCTGTTTGTAAAACCATTCTTGAGAGATTACGTAAAAAATACTTTCTTTTTTAAGTTGATGTGGGTATATAATATAATTTTTTGGTCATTAAATAAAAACAAATAATAACTCTCAGGCAGTTATTGAGTTCTTAACAGGTATGATTGTAAAAAGCTACATTTTACAACAGAAATGTCTGAAAAACAACAGCAAATTTGTAGCCAACTAAAAGTGTGATAGCAGTCTGAAAAACAAGTGGCATTTACATACATACCCCACACTAAACTCCACTTCTTATTTATAACACCCATATCTTTTGTATCACATCAAAAGATATCACTATTTTACAATTTAAAAAGTGAAATGCACATTTTCATGCTTAGAAAAATAAATAAATGCACATTTCTAAGAAAATTAAATAAATATAGTTGAACAACACTCATTTTGAATTAAAATGAGATCATGATAGAATGTTTCACTTGTTATCAGGAATTTCAAGACAGACAAATTTTCATTTCAAAAATTTAGGAATCAGAAGAAAGAAAATTTAAAAGAGGTACCTTGCAATCTAATTGCACATTGGCAACTCTCCGTGCTGTTTCTTGTAGCTGGGAGAAAAGAGAGTCCAGTTCTTCCCTTGGTTTTGGACCATCCTGGAGCTTCTCCTGCCAAACAAAACATGCGAGAAGAGCCACCATTTCCTCAATACTCATATCCTTAAATGAACCACTCAGCATAAGCTCAGTTAGCGTCAATTCATCAGCAGAGCTAATCTCACAAGCAACTTGACCTTTCACCCCTACAACATCCTCTCTAGTAATGTACCTGAATCCAATTAAATATTCAATATTGAATCAAATGTATCACCTAAAAAGATTTTGCCCAATAGTATTTTTTGAATGAAACGGCACATAATAGACATTTTTGTAAGAATAAAAATGGACAAAATACAAAGAAACATTACCCTAATCTTCGTAGAACCCTTTTGCGTGCCTTGAGCTCGTCTTTGAAGGCCAAGGCAGTGGAAGAACGCATTGATTTCTTGACTGACTTGATCTTCGCTGATAATTCCAGTTTATCGTGAAATACTTGCAGGTTTTGCTGAATAAGTGGAGAATTTCGGATTTCATGTTTTTCAAATAGTCTATCTAGGGCCTCTATCCTTCTGACAGCTTTTCTATACGAGTTACTTTGTACCTGGAAACATATAACTGTTAGGAATGACAATTTATGAGAACAAAACACACAAATAAACAAAGAAAAACTTACTTTCATATCTTCTTCAGGATCTAAAAGGGGAATCCCATCCTTCATGAATCTGGAATGGACTTCCGTCAGAATCTTGAGCATGTTCTCTCGAGCTTCTAACGGTATGAGATCTTTGGGTATGTAAAGACGAACAATGCTCAAACTATCAATCTGAAGGACAAATAGACAAGCTGATCATTTGAATAGATTAAAAGATAATAACTAAAAGGGAGATTTATATGCATATCATTCAATTCCTATGTATTTACACATCTAACACAAAGTTTAATAGTGGTATTTTGATGTGATATGAAATATTTGAGTTGTATAAATGTAAGAAGTAAAGTTTAGGGTTTACATATGTAAATATGTAGGAATTAAGTGGTATATATGTAAGTGCCCCTAACTACAAACTAGCTGCAAATTCTCCAGAAAAGCATGTGTAGAAGGCCATTTCTTAACTTCCAGCTTGATTCCTTCCCATTACAGTAAATTAAAAATAAATAAATAAATCGAGGGCGTTGCAGATTATTAGATAGTTGGAGTCAAAGCTTTGACCCCTTAACAATACTTGATCTATCCTGGTTGGGTCTCCGTAATTTTCCCTCTCAACAAAACCCCCAAGATTTCAAAAACAATTTTTATTATCTTTTATGGGCATTATCATAAAAAACTGGTAGACATACAAAATGTATGTAAATGTTTCCTAAAGCTTAAATGGCCTGCATGAAGTTTTCAGATAAATAGGGATCCAGATGTTAAATCGAGAAAAACTTAACAATAAATGTAAGCAAACGAAACTCACTGGAAAAGGTCAAAATTGAATGTGAACAATCATTACCTGTGAAAGAGGCACCGATACCACAACAGGCTCTCCCTGCTCTTTTAAATGAACAATTTTAACAGACTTCTTTGTTCCTGCTTCTTTAAAAACCACACATCTCGTCAAGACATCAACTTTGTACTGTAAATCTTCAGGCCTTTTATCCACAGCTGGCAAAAAAAGGCACAATTAAACCACAGAACTCCATACAAGTTAAACAATATCGCTTACCTTCATCTGGGCTGTTGAGCTTTTGGAAATTGATTATTATCCCCCATGTAACTTGTTCTTGTTTGAGGAATGTGGGCCTTCTGTCATTACTATCGTACAAGAGAGACACTAGCCGGCCAGGTTGCAAGTATGGTAGACAATACTTCGGAGAAAACACTATATTATGGACATCCTTCTTCAGACTTGTATATTGTTGCAATAGATTGTAGTAGTCCTTCAAGCTATCCTCCTCTTCTATGACAATAGAGTCCCTCTCTCTTATCAATTTCTTCTCTTGTTTCTGTAAATGATGTTCACGATATGATCAGTAAATAAGAAACTAAAAGGAGTGGTAGTTAAAGTCTCAAATTTTAATCTTTTATTTTTTGGGCATTTACATAGCACAGAATTCTTATTCATTTGCATATATCACACCTAAAATTTCATATTTACACACATAGCACTCAAATCTTTAATATCACATTAAAAATAGCACTATTACCATTTTTTTAAAGTGAAATAAACATTTTCATGCAGAAGTCTGAAGCAACAAGTGCTATGTATCTAAATATGAAGGTTGAGGTTTGAGATATGTAAATACGTAAGATTGTGTGCTACATATGTAAATTTCCCTTTTTCCATATTGATAAAGCAATCTTTTTCATGGTGCTTCATTTTACAGGGATATATTTTCCAAAATATGAACAGTTTATTACAGTTGGCAGATATCTAATCAGTGAAACAAACAAAAGCTAATGAAATTTAACTCCTATCAACCAACCTCGAGATCAGGAAGAGCCCGGTCAGCTTGAAACTGATAGAATGAATGTCGAAGAAGCTTCTCTGGATCACCATCTTCACAGCGTAATTGATTTAATAGCATATTGTAGCTCAAGTGAAAGGCGCTGGTATGAGTTGATAATGTAAGAAAAGAGCGTTCCCAAAAAATCACAGATAATATATTTAGAGGAGAAAATATATATTGGACTATTTAATAAAATCATTGCGTTAAGTGAATGGGGAGGTGGTACTGGGCAAGGAAAAAAAAAACAGTGAAAATTGTGGACAGCTAAAAAGAAAAAAATAGAAATTTAGAAAACATGGTAAAAATGAAACAATACAGCACAAGGGTATAACAAAAATTAAAAAACACAGTAAGAAGCACAATTTCAATATAATAATATCAAGGACAAGAGAAAGTTAACCTGCAGGTATAAACGAATTCAAGCATAAAAAACAAAAAAGAATTACCTATTTAAGAAATCAGCACTTCCTTTCAACATCATTTTTGCAGTCGAAGGCTCCATTTTTTCATCTACCATCAAAATGCAAATACCACGCTGATCAATACCTCGACGGCCAGCACGACCACTCATTTGAATATACTCCCCACTGGATAACCATCTGAATTTATCCCCATCAAATTTACGAACATTCGTGAACACAACAGTTTTTGCAGGCATATTCAAACCAATACTGAAGGTCTCTGTAGCAAACAAACACTAAAGTGGAAATTATAATCACCCATCAATATCCTCAACCCCATGAAAAATAGATTACTCAAAAATCAATATATTTACATAACCAGATTGGGAAGAAATAAGAGGTAACTACAGGAGATATCTAATCAACATTTTCAATACCAATAAAAGAAGGCATCATTACAAGAGAACATAAAAGGAGTTAGAGAGAAGCTGGACAAAGGTTATGCGAGAAGTTCCAAATATATCTACTAAACAAAACAGAGGTAAAAATCGCATTTCATTAGTGAAGGAAAAAATGTTTATTTATCAAATTTAATTGTTCCTTAGAAAATGACTAGTTTTTCAAGTAAAACATCGGCCACAAAAAACCAAGGCAGACAAAGATTTGAGAAGTTTTAAGATCCATCACAATTGATAAACTCGAAACTGAAACATCCTGATTTTGATGAATCCATTAAAGAAACTTAAATAGATCAGTTATCAGTAATGGATACAAAAAACTAATATACTATGTTCCATCAATTTTGAATGACCAAGAAAATATAACTATAGGTTTCTGACTTTTCAACAAGCTCAACGGAATTAAATTGAAGCCCCACCATGTTTATCTAATCGAGAAATAATCAAAACAAAATACCAGCGATCAATTAGCAAATTTCTTAAACAAAGCTTTGAACTCCGCTATAGCTAGCTACTCAGAATATTAAAAGTATCAACTAATACCCACCTGTCAGGGATGTTATTATGAAAAAAACACTGTAAACAACAGCTAATATCGGAGACATTAACTAGATTAAAACCATTGAGAAAAAGCATATCAGAATTCAAATTTTTAGACGAGCAATATTTGATGAAGACAAAATTTGCTAGAATATGACTTTCAAGTCCGAAGAAAGTACTTGGCAAAACATATGCGTACCTTGATTAGGCCTTCTTGAAAAAGTATCTCGATTACTTCCTTCAGAATAGGAAGAAGACCAGAATGGTGCACGCCGATACCCCGTTTTAACAAGGGTAGAATGTTGGAAACCTGAAAAAAAAAACATAAAGTAGAATAAGCTGTTAAATTTAAATTTCATTAAAAGATTGTGCATTAGCCAGCAAACAATAGTATAACCAATATAAAGCCAAGATAAAGATGCAAATGAATAGGAGAAAATTTAAAAATAAAAAAAAAACACATGATACTAACAAAAAGGGAAACAAAATTCATACTATAATCCTATTACAACAAAAAAAAGGATGTTGGAACATTAATGACCAATACCTTCGTCTCCGTCCATCTGATATACCTTTGTACGAGAAAATTAGAAATATTGGAAAAAGCATCAATATAATATTGAACCTTAGTGATTAATCAAAAGTTCCAAAAATCTGAGGCTAAAACGGGGAAAAAAAGGAACCCAGTATTGACGCAATAGAATAAAAAATTGAACAGCTGCATTAAAAAATTCATTTAAAAAAAGACCAAGCAAACCTGAAAAAACAAAAAAGAAACAGCACTTCAAGCGTGAAAAATATGTATAGGCTTGCCACAAAATCAGAAATGATAGAAGACTCCAAATTAATTGATCAGGGAGGCACTCATAAAATTAGACTTCATAAGTGTGAATGAAAAAAATAAATCTGAACCTTCTATACTAGAAAACTTGATGATAGGCAACCGAATTAGAGGATATTTTCTATAATAGAGTTATTCCTAATCTAGAGAGCTGGGAATGTGTATAAATATGTAATATATATTTTCAATTTGGAACAAGAGAAAAGATGAAGCATTCCCATCACAAGGTATGAGAGCATCGACAGATAGTTTTATTTATGGTTACTTTGTTCGATCGACACACATGGCATCTTCTGCTTCAAAACAAATGACACCTTCAGTATCGTCATCAGCATCCCTAGATGTTTTCAGCTTCGTCATACAATGTTAGGCATCATCGTTCGTTTCTTCGGTTTCATTCGAAGGCTGTCTTCTTTGAATGACATCTGCAAGGCTTCAAACGAAGCCATAACCTTCTCCCTGCAGTGTCTACAACGCTTTGTCCAAACTATAGTCATTGTTCCGTTCCTTGGTAACATTTGATGGCTTCGTCTGCTTCAAGCAACGTCTGCAAGGGCATCGAAGACCTCATCTGCTTCGTTCAAAGATTTCATTTGAATGCTTCATTTGCATAAGCTTCATCTGATATCTATGACAATGAGATTAGGGCATCAAAAAAGCTGACCTCTATGTTGGTCGTTCTATCTGCTTTGGGCTTCTTCGGCTTGGTTGGCAACTTTTTTCTGCTTTTTTATTTGACCATTACAGTTAGTCGTCGAGTTATTTGTCTCCTAGTTCTTTGGTCGCTACTTCAGCTCGAAGAAAAAATTCAAACTAGTGAGTAATTTTCTGCACGTTATTATTATGCTGAATAAATTTAATTGGATATCAAATACAACTCACTTGCCTGCATCATGAAATGCATGTGCCACTTAACTAAGTCATAAAAATGTTTGGAAGAGAGAAAAAATGCAATGCCATAAACCATAAAAGTGACCAAAAAATCAGACGATTGAAATTTTAATAGTATGAAGACCAAGCCAAGCAAAAACGAATTGAATGCATAATAATGGAATTGTTTCAAGTAAAATGAAATTAAAACTTGAGGCCATTTCAAGGAAATGACTTTGCATGCAATAAAAGATAGTCAGCAGAAAAAGTAGTTACAAGTAGAGAGAAGTAAAGGGAGAACATATCTAAAAAAAGGCATTCATAATAAATGAGATTAACTTGCCTGGGGAAGCTTCTTTTCATCATCAGAAAGTAAATCCATTGCACTCCAGAAGATGGTTTCTATATTAGTTTTCTCTTGGTCATCATTCAAATCCATTTTTGCCATCTAAATACAAAGATAAGAGCAACAAAAATTCGATTAATACTTGACAAAAAAAAGGTCCAATTCCAAATAAATAGCCCTAAAACAACATCAAATACAGAAGTGAAAAAAATATATACATACCAAAAAGGCCACGAAGATTCTAACTTAGTTTGATTCATCATTTTTCCCAAATAGCATCAATATTGAGTTACAACAACAACAACAAACATTTATTCCACTGAATGGGTTCAGCTACACGAATACTTTTTCTCCATCGTGACCTATTGAGAGTCATAATTTCATTTAATTCTAATAAATTAAGATCATTTTTTATACAATATGCCCTAGCCTTTTTATGTCTGCCTTTACCTTTCTTAAGATAAGTCAAATCTAAAATGTCTCCTAACCAGATAATCACATAGTCGATGTTTAATGTGACCAAACCCTTTAAGACGGCTCCCTCTAATATTGTCTACCACTACACCAACCCTTTTACAACTACATTCATTTTATATTTTGTCTCTAAGTGTCAAACCACTCATGCCCCTAAGCATTCTCATCACAGCAAAACTTAACTTGGTTTAAAGCTTCTCTTTTAAAGGCCAACATTCTGCGCCATAGAGCATTGTAGGTCTCACCACCATCTTATAAAATTTTCCTTTTAATTCTAAGCGGTACTTTTTCTATCACACAGTGGTCCCGATAAATTCTCCACTTCAACCAAACTACTTGAGTTCTATTAGTAACAACCCCATCTATATCACCACCACTTTAAACAATATACCGAGGATATCTAAAATGTTTGCACCTTTTAATAATTTGATCACTCATAATTACAACTCTGCCATTAGATCTAATACTATTAAAATTACATTCCATGTATTTAGTTTTAAATCTACTCAAACGAAGGCCTTTAGAATCTGATATAGACCTCCATAATCCAAATTTTCCTGAACTCTTTCTCTGGTCTTATCGACAAGAAGAATATCATCAGGAAAAAGCATATACCAAGGTACATCCTCCTATAAATTTCTAGTGAGAGCATCCATAATTAAAGCAAAAAGATATTGGCTTAAAGCCAATCCCTTATGTAATCCAACTGAAATAGGAAAACATTTGATCAATCCTCCTATTCAAACACAACTAACATCTCTAGCATACACAACTTTAATGACTTGAATATAAGACATCAACATCTTTCTTTTCTAGAACTCTCCAAAGAAATTTTCTTGGAATCTAATCGTAAGCTTTTTCTAAATCAATAAAAATCATATGTAAATCCACCTTACTATCTTTGTACTTCTCCAACAAACCTCTCAATAAATATATAGCTTTCATAGAAGACATGTCTTGATTATGAGAAATTTTTATATCACGTTTTAACCTATGTTCAATTACTCTCCCTCATAATTTTAATGCATGATACATTAACTTATTCCTCTATAATTTACACACTGTTGTGCATCCCTTTTATTCTTAAAAATAGGGACGGAAATACTCTTCCTCCACTTCTCAGACATTTTTTTAGTTTTTAAAATAATATTTAAGAGTTTAGCAAACCAAGAAACTCTCAAATCTCCAAAATATTTCCACACTTCAATTGAGATATCGTCAGGTCCTACTGATTTTTTACCTTTGGTTTTCTTTAAAGTCTCCTCAACTTCCTTTTACTAATACTACAGTAAAAATAAAATTATTATTATTATTATTATTATTATTAAAATCATTAAGGTCGATAGTATTTTCGGAAACATCATTGAAAAGTTTATCAAAATATCTATCAATATTCGATATGTAATAAACTTAGGACCAGATACATAACTTGGGAAAATTTAAATCATATAATATGCTAAATTGCAATGGACTAACTTTCTAAAGTGATAAGAAATATTTCAAACAAAGTGTAGATATTATTTTCCTTGTACAAAGCAATATAAAATTTTGGGTAAGGAAAACTGAATACTGGAGAAAAAATAAGAAAGAAAAAAAAATGGCTGACTAGGAAACAAGGGAATAAAAAACCAAATTACATATCAATAGCATTCTGAGCACAAAAAACAGAAGATGAACTCCAAACACAGCTTGAAAGAGGCCTGCACACTAAGGATGAATCTGACAAACATCTGAGAGGAGGCACAAGCAGCACACAATCCAGTAAGAACTCTCTCTCCACTCGAGATAGTAAATCTTTGATTACAATTACTCAGCCTAACTACAGAAAAAGGCCCCCAAATGCTCCAAATGACAAAAAGAAATAGTTAAGGGACTTGTACGTCCTAAAACGATATATTGAACCATAAAAAATGACATAGACACCATGGACAAAACCTAAATTGATTGAAGCCCTTTGAATCCAATAATAAAATATGCAGCAAACCATTATACAGCAATAAGGCGGATAAAGATTCTGAAAATGTCATTCTATAATAGGAGCTGCACCTAGTTTCTTGTGCAATAATTTAGAGCAACTCATTCATTTCCTTTCAACTTAAAAGACAAATATGTGGATCCTATATGCAAAGATAATTTTCACGACTAAACCAAATCAGATAAAATAATGCCGGATTCCAGGTTATCTTAAACAACAGAAATCTTTGAATTTTTCAACAAGCCAAATTACATGGTTTTGATATTTCACGTCAACTAGAATAAGAGGGTCTAAAGAGACAAATCAGGACCTTCAGTTTAATATATCAGCTAGGCAGAGCACTTCACAAACAAATTAAAATGAAAAAGTTCTAATTTTACCTGCATTGCAAGGAATTCACACTCTCTCTTGCTAAAGCAGAACAATATAACAGGATCATACTGGCGCTGAATTAACATTTTCACCAGCTTAAAAATGTCACTTTCCTCACTGGGTTTTCCTTCCAGCAATGCCTTCTGCAATTTCGCAAAATCCCTTTTTCTATTCCCTTCTTTAGCAGGAACGAGAGCATTCAAAGCTTTCTGAAAACTGTCCTCACGAAACTTTCCATTCTCATCAACCACCAAATATAAACCATCCCCTCCAGAAGGGAAAATGTAATGTTGAAGGGGTGTTGGTCGATAATCTGTGTAAACTATGTGACAGGGCTGATGATGGATCTGATTTAAGATATGGAGATAAATAAATAAATAAATAAGCAATTTTAGTAAAATAAAACAAAGATATACTGAGCATAAAAATTAAGTAATCATGCAACTTTAAGTGTATCACAAACATAGAAATTAATGCATGTTCATACAATGGTGGACTTCAAAGTTTTCAAGCCATCATTTTTTTATAAAAACACACAAGATTCCACAGAAACAATCTAGGAAAAATAGGAACCAGCAAGCAAAGTAGAATGAAGAACCTTTGCAACCCAATCAGCGAATTCCTTGGCATTAGGCACCGTAGCTGAAAGGAAAACGAAACGAGAGTTCTTGGGAGCCATAACAATACTTTCTTCCCACACAACACCTCTTTCCCATCAAATATGATCCAGGCCACCTCCCGCATTATCTCTGACCCTTTGTACTGCATGCTTCTCCAAATCTCAGTGGTCATTACCTATATATTTTATACTTAAATTTAATAAATGAATAAATAATGTAATTTTTGTAACAAAAGTCAAACTCCCACTATTAGGAGAACGGTATTCTAATCTGGGAGCTTCGGGAGTCCAAGTATTGTGGTAATTCATGGGAAAAAAAAAAGAAAATTTGTTAACCTACCAGACAAGAGGCGTTAGGCTCAATGGTGACATCACCTGTCATGAGGCCAACATCAGAAAACTCCTCCTTAAACTCCCTGTATTTCTGGTTGCTAAGAGCCTTGATTGGAGAGGTGTAAATAACCCGTTGTTGGTTTCTCAGTGACATGGCGATAGCATATAATGCAACAACAGTTTTTCCAGCTGATGTATGTGCAGATACCTATAGAAAGAATTGGCAAAAACTAAATCACTGCAATAAATAGAAGCCAGTTGATTAATACCATAAGAAAGAATCATATATTTCAAAGATACAAAGTGTTATTAATATAGAACATCGAGCTAATTTTGAAGGCCCTATTAGAAGATTATAATTAAGTCCTCAATATGGAATCAATAGTTAAGATATCATCATCAAGAACTCATTGAATAAAAACATTAATATTTAATTAAGAAAATAATAATAATTAAAATTAAAACTCAAAATTTTAGACGAAAAAATTTAATTTTCAGCATTTAATTTATAATTTTGTATGGACCACTTTGAATTTAATTTTAGTTTATTTAAATAGATTTAAGCTTGATTAGAACTTCTTTGGGCTAGCCTCGCCAGGTGAGCAGAGACAGTTGGAGAATTTGTGGTTCCACTTGAATTGTTAACTTAGATTTAATTTCTCTCCCTTTTTTTTTTAAATTTGAATTACAAAACATGATGTAACAACTTAGATATTATCGGAATGAATGAGAAAATATGTTTTGATGTTATGATAAAAATTGGAAAGTGGATATATGAAGTTGAGAGTTTAGTGGTTAACCCCTTCCTTTTAGGGTTCTTTCTTGGTCAAATATCCAAGTACCTCTTTTATACTTGATCAACCCTTAAAATTTTTCATAGGATTTTCTCCATCTTGCTTATATCACACAAACCTACAACCTAAAAAAAGATTCCTAAACCCCCCTTGAAACTGAAGGCCATAAGTTGGGATTTTTTAACCTAATTTTGGTTCCTCCTCCTCCATCACCCCTATAAAACCATTGATCCCTGCCATCTACTCCAAATCCAACCTCCACATATTCCTGTAACATTCCATAGCATTTCCAAAACTTTAATGCACCCTAAGGCCCTTCGACTAACTCAATGTCCCGAGACTAGCCAAATTAGTCCAAACTAGGTCATCTTGACTTGTTCTTGATTTTTCTTCCATCCTTTAGCCTCTAAACCACTTGAAATTTCACAAACATTCCAGATCACCTATAAAATAATTACTTTGCTGTTTCAAGTGGTTTCATTCCTCGAATACTCAACCGATCGAAATCCTAGATCCAGGTACCCAATAAGAGCCTAATAATTGGCATATCCTAACCACTTATTTGGCCCCTTCCTTCCAATCACTATCTCAAATAAAATTATTCCAACTATTAAAAAGTATCTTGCACATCCTTAGGCCCCACCACAGCAAACGAAAGACTTAAATCACCTCTTCCAATGCTAAAGTCAACTTAGGTATCAAAGCAAAGACCTGAAAATTGGTAATTCTAAAACAACGAGCATTTGGAGGGTTGGGATTTAACATTTGGTATTTATAATTGGCAGGTCCATCATCCACCAAGGATTGATTGCTGGCCTTAGACTCGATTAATTTCCATTTTTTTTTTCTTTAATAAAATCAACGAAGAACATAAGCCACTAAAAATCCAACCCACCTCTGGTATCTGCACAACACACCACCTTGATTTTGAGGATGATGAGCCTGACAAACCCCTAGAGAAGATTGATCCCGTAGTAGGCTATCTTCTTGTAGGAAAGAGGATATAGGTTATCACAAAATAGACGTGCTAAACACTTTAATGATCCTCTAGGAGGATTAAATGAGGTATTTTCCTATGATTAAATAGATAATTCAGGCAATCATTTGGATTGGGTAATATAAATGAATGAGTTTTTTGTCATATAAGGATTATGATCAAAGGGTCACTTCTACTAATATAAAGCTCACTAGTCATGTAAGAATATAATGGATCAACATCTTAGCAAAAGAGTAAAGATTAAAAAGGGAGAACCTAGGAAATGATGAAAATGCCTAAAACCATTGTCCAAGACACCATAACAAGAAACAATATGGGTCATTTTTAATACTAAGATGGGCACCATTCAGCTCATTATCTCCACTCTTTTAAAAATCTAGCTTCTAGGATTAACTAGGAGATAATGATTGGCAACTAGCCAATAGATTTATAATTAATTTTATGTTTTTTTTTATCATTAATTTTATGGTTGATTTTAATAATTAGGTAGAGATGCTTGACTCCTAGAGGATGCGTTCAACCATGCTCACATGGTGAATAAAATAAAAAAATGTTGTCATTCTCCTGGCAATAGGTCTGCTATTAGACCTCACCTCACAATTAAGGGCACGAAGAATAATAAACTCCAAATTAATGGAATTTTAAGAATATTAAAGAGACCACATGCTTCAAGTGCCATAAGCAGGCTCATAGGCAAAAATTATTGTGAGGCTCAAATCCCATTTCTATGTGAGTTTGATTTAAGTGAGTAGGATGATAATAAGAGAGTTTTGGATGAGGCGCCATATCTAAAAAAGAAAATCAAGCAAAAGTATACCAACCATAGAGTTATTAATTGCTTAGTTATTTCTAAGAGTAAGACAAATGATTGGAGAAAAACATTTCTCTATGCATATGTTGTGTAAAAAGAAAAAAAAATTAAGACTTCCTATTGAAGGTGTAAGTGTCATTAATGTGTTATACATCCATAAACTAGCAAGGACTATACTCAAGGCGATACCACATGCTAAAGCCTTCCAATGGAGCTTGCCTTGCCCAACTGAATGAACCATATGACCCTCACGATCATCAATAAGTGAAAGTTATGAAAATAAAATTTGGTGAAATTTGCTCCCTATAAAAATAGCATGCATGATTTTGAGTCGACCTTGATTATGTAATATGAATATCATTGACTACATAAGAGAGAATACTTGATGTGGCACATAGAGGTGACCCAACTAATCGATCCAAATCTAGGGCAATCAAGCTTGAGAGGACTTTTTCCATTATGTTATGCAGTATTTAGTTTCCTAACATCATGTGCTTTTTTGTATGTTTTTTGGTAAAATAAGTGTATTATTATGTTGAAGTCAAAAATTTGTTAATGTGGTGTTGACCTTGCTTATGTGGAATCAAGGTACGCTTATGTGGAGTCAAGGTACGCTTATGTGGAGTCAAGGTACGCTTATGTGATTTTATGTGGCATTGACTTGATCAATACATGAAAGGAAAATTTCGACCAAGGTGGTTTGGGTTGATTCCAAGAGAGGGTCAGCCACTCCCTCTCCTTGAGCAGTTACCTTAGCAATTAAGAGGTGTGATGAAAGAGTCTTCCGCATTGTATTTGAACTCTTCCTTTCTCTGAAATGAAACAATATACATTGATTGTGTACTGTGAACTCTTGGATGAAGAATTCTCCATTGGCTTGAGCTGTGGTGGCCAGCCACCAACCAAGGGATTTAGTAATGACTATAAATTTTCATTTTCCTGCATTTCTTTCATGTAAATCTTGTGTTATTTGTGTTAGTAGTGTTGTATACTTTACGTTCCAAAAAAAAACTACAAAATCTTGTGTTTTCTCACTTTATTTTTTTGTTTTAAGTGAGAATCCTTAAATTTATTTTTCTATGGAAAACATGCACCAATTTTCATTTGTCAAATTTAACCAACCAAATCATCTCCAAAAATTTTGAATTTGGTATCATTTTGTCCATCTCTTTCCTACTATAAAAATACAAAACAATATATGTAATGTTATTTTAAAGTTATTAAGGAATTGTTAGCCCAAATAAAATCCTAGTTTTTATACCTTGTGTTTCCTGATACTGCTTTTCCAAGTTTCATGTATCCAAATTCATATCCACAATGGTCCAAACCCAACAAAACTCTCATAATCTGTTTCTACTACAATCTCTACTTTAAATTACAAATTCCCATTCCTCGACAAAAAAGATCTAGCCAATTGCCCAAACTTGGTCACCTCTAGACAAGACTGGCCAATATATCTAGTTTCTCTATATCAAATCACACACAAAATTTACCAAAATTTCCTAATCAGTAGTTCCACCCTACAATTCAAGTACTTATTTGCATGATTTTGAGGTCTGTAGAGAATATTCTGCATGTTTAAAATAAGACTTCCAGATTACTGAAAAAACCAGGAATAAACTCTAATTCCACTTTTACCACTCTCAATTGCACCTTGATACCAAGAACGATGGAGTATGGAATGAGTTCATTTTGTTTGTCGAGGATCAAGATCACTAAGAAGTAATCAACGTGGACTCAATCTCCTTCAAAAATCAAAAGATCAAATTTTGGTAGAGGGGCTCAATTGAAAGTGATAACAGTGAAATTATGTTTTGTCCAGCAACTGAAAGTCTCACTTCAAACACGTAGAACTTTCTTTAAAAACCTGAAAATAATACAAAACAAGTACTTGAATTATAAGACAGGGTGTTAACTACTGATCTGGAAAGATTGGTAATTTTTTTAGATGATTTGGTGGATTAACTTGGACAAATAGCAGACGGGTGCACGTTTTTCAGAGAAAAATAGATATAAGGATTCTCACTTGGAACAACAAACAAAGAGATAAACACAAGTTTTTAAAAGTTTGTTTGGCATAAAGTAGACAATACTACTAACACAAACAACACAAGATTTACATGAAAGAAGCACACATAAATGAAAATTCCTACTCACTAAAGCAATTTCAAGGGCATCAAATCATTTTTGTGGCCTACCACCATACCACAAGCCAATGGAGAATTCTTCATCCAAGAGTTCACAGAATCAACCAATAGTATTTTATTTCAGAGAAAAGAAGAGTTCAACTAAACATCTTTTCAACACACATCTTCACTACTAAGGTAACTATCCAATGAGAGAAAGCGAGGGAGTATTTGGCCCGTCTTGGAACCACCCCAAGCCACCTTGGTGAAATTTCTACTCCATGTTTTGACAAAGTCAATGCCACATAAATACACATAAGCGTACCTTGACTCCATATAAGCAAATTTTTGACTTTAACATAAATAATACACACACTTTATCAAAATAAATAAAAATAACACACAACATTAACGAACCTAAATATTACATAATATAATTGAAATCGACATAATTGAAATTATCTAAAGCCTTCAAAACCACAAAGTCCTCTCAAGCTTGCTTTGGCTTTAGATTTAAATCTAGTAGTTGGACGAACCCCTCTAGCTTGAAACCTAGTAGCAATAACCTGGACCCAGAAGATCACTCTTCTTCGAAGAGTTAAAATCAACATACTCATCTGCTAAGTCTGGTACAAGCCTTTACAAATCCTCTCTAGTGATCACCGGTAAGAATGATGTCATCAACATACACAATAAGTACAGCAATCTTCTTCTCTGATCTTTTTGTGAACATTGTATGATCAGTCTAGCTTTGAGTATAACCGCACTTGATTACTGAATTGGTGAATCTGGCAAACCAAGCACGGGGAGATTGTTTGAGACCATACAGAGATTTCTGGAGCTTGCATACTTTGCCACTAGGGAAGG
>NW_018164444.1:31675396-31677127 GCF_001263595.1 Phalaenopsis equestris | reverse complement strand
TTTTTTCGCTCGGCAACCCCATTTTGTTGGGGAGTATCAACACACGTACTAAGATGAAGGATGCCATGTTGAGTAAGAAAAGTTCCTAGGGAG
Source organism: Phalaenopsis equestris (assembly GCF_001263595.1). Taxonomy (NCBI): domain Eukaryota; kingdom Viridiplantae; phylum Streptophyta; class Magnoliopsida; order Asparagales; family Orchidaceae; genus Phalaenopsis; species Phalaenopsis equestris. The sequence continues at coordinate 31,677,034 of NW_018164444.1, read as the reverse complement.
GTGTTGAAAAAATCTCGTGCATTATCTGTTTTGAGAGTCTGGATTTTTGTGTCAAATTGAGTGAGTATCATTTGATAGAATGCACGGAATATTGGGTCTGCCTCGGATTTGTCACGCATAAGATAGATCCATGTTACCCGTGTGTAATCATCAATAAAGAACACGAATCATTGGGCCCCAGAAATATTTTTTTCACGAGGACCCCAAACGTCACTATGAATCAGAGAAAAAGGACGAGTGGGTTTGTATGATAATCGAGAAAATGAACTACAAGTGTGTTTGGCAAGTTGACAAAATTCGCAATTAAAAGATGTAGGACTTTTATTAATAAATAAATGAGGAAACAGTTTCCCCAGGTACATAAAGTTGGGATGACCTAAACGACAACGAAGTAACATAATTTCACTATCGTTACTAACGCTGGAATGGAATACAGATGTACTAAGCGGATTTAAGCCGGACAAACTCGATACTGGAATACAACCGGTGTACAACCGGTGGGTGCTGACAGAGGGTTTGTTAAGAAGATAGAGACCACTGCGCAACTCAACACTACCAATTATCCTCCCCGACTTCAAATCCTGAAATTCACAAACATATGGAAAAAATTTAGCAACACAATGACAATCATAAGTGAGCTTACTAATAGAGATCAGATTGCAATCCAAAGTAGGAACATGAAGCACAAAAGTGAGGCATAAATCTGGAGAGATGCGATCAATAACTTTGGAGGCTGATCCATCAGCAATTCGAACCGTGAGGGTCGGATTACACGGTCGGTAATCCATTAATAAGGAGACATCCCCGGTCATATGATCGGAGGCACCTGAGTCAACAATCCATGGGCGAGAAGAGGTTGAATCCAAGACGAAAGCGGATGGGGAAATACCTCGATAGGTAACAAGGCCAGTGGCACCCAATGCCACACTAGTAGGCTGAACTGGTGACAACTGACCGAGCATCTTCTGGAGGGCATGGATTTGTTCTTCGCTGAATGGGCTCGTTCCTGGAGAGGCTTCGGTGGTGTTGGTGGCAGCTGCTCAATGATCTCGTTTGGGTTTCCCATTGGCGGGTTTGTCATGAATCCGCCAACATGTATCCCGAGTATGGCCAGAACGACGGCAGTGGTCACACCAAGGGCGACCCTGGCGTTGACGGTTGTCCGTGGATGGAATATGAGTAGTAAGTGCAGACCCGTCGAGGCCTGCAGTGGACAAGGAAGTACCTAACATGACCTTTTGGCGACTCTCTTCGCGGCGTATGTCGGAGAAAGCTTCACGAATTGTTGGAAGAGGTTTTGAATTTAAAATCCGTGAGCGAGTCTGGTCAAACTCAGATTTAAGGCCGAGAAGAAATTTGAAGGTGCGTTTCTGTTCAATGATCTGGCGAAATATAACAGAGTCTTCGGGACACTTCCAAGGGTACACCTCGAATAGATCTAGTTGTTGCCAATACCGAGTAAGAGTATTGAAGTATAAGAATGATTTCAACAGCAAATAGTTCGCTTGTATTGTACGCACTAGAATAGGTCTCACTGGCAGCATCCCAGATTTCCTTAGCCGTGCCATAGAGAAGAAAATTTTCGCCAATATCAAGTGCCATCGAGTTAACAAGCCAGGTCATAACCATATTATTCTC
>NW_018164444.1:31655887-31675087 GCF_001263595.1 Phalaenopsis equestris | reverse complement strand
GGTGCTGGGGAGATGCGCGATCCGGGAGATCGCGGGAGAAGCACGATCGTCTGGAGATCGTCTGGAGATGATCGCAGAAGAAGCGCGGATGGGAACAGCTGTGCTCGGGTTGGTGATCGCGGGGGACGCGCGATGCGGGAGATCGCGGGAGACGAGCGCGGGAGGCGACGGAGGGGTCAGTGGCACCCGATGCCACACTAGTAGGTTGAACTGGTGATAACTGACCGAGCATCTTCTGGAGGGCATGGATTTGTTCTTCGCTGAATGGGCTCGTTCCTCGAGAGGCTTCTCTTCTTTGATGTCTCTGATACCATGTGAATTTTGAATAACTTTCTTCTCCATGAATACATAGATAATTCACCTATAAATAGGCGTGTATAAGAGATAAAACGAGGAAAGAAATCTTCCTACAATTAAGTAATTCCTATAATTATGGAATAAACATAAATACCTATAATTAAGAATTACTCTTTTTATACTATGACTAAATATAGCAAATACTAAATAGAATTAAAGTAAATAATAATGAGCGTAATTCAACAGATCCAATCGTCATATGTAAGCAGTTTATCATTCCACTTCACTAAGAATCTCTTATCACTTGTTTGATCCTCCTCAAATGTGATGACGTGGCTTATTTTAAAGAATGAGTGTTGGATCAGTCCTTGCAAAAAGTGATCTATTATCCTACAAAAGAAGTATTCAGCACATTTGGAGGTTTACAAACTCCTTTAAAAGGTATTAAATCTTTCACATTAATGCGCAGTTAATAAACATGTCATTAGGCAAATTTACAACATAAGCATTGGAACTAATTTCCCTGATAATCTCAAATGGACCGCATACCCTCTAAATGAAATGGATGAATTCCTCTCAGGACGAATTCTTATCAATACAAAATCACCTATGTTAAATTCCCAAAAAAAATTATTTTTATTTCTTGATTGGGCATATTTTCATTTGAAATTTCTAATTGTTCACAGACATCTTAAAGAAGGCTTTGAAAATCTTTAACAATTATAAATGCAGAATCAGAAAATGCATGTGTGGAAATGTTTTTAAGATCAACTAGTTTTATGGGATTGTAATCATAAACAATTTAAAATGGGGTCCTCTTGGTGGTCCGAGAAACTAAGTTATTTTAAGCAAATTCAGCAATAGGCAAATGAAGGTCCCAATTTCCTAAGCATCAACCTAGTAAACTTTTAAGAAAATTTTATAATAATCTATTAACTACCTCAGTTTGGCCGGCTGACATGAATTTAAGTGTTGTGCCCATAAATTTCCACAAAGTTCTTCAAAAATCTGTAGAGATTTAACTTCCCGATCAAATACTCTATAGGAGGGAAGTCTGTAGAGTTTAACAATGTCTTTAAAAAAAATTTCTCTGTGTGAGGCATTATTAGACTTGAAACAAGGTATGAAGTGTGTCATCCTGAAAAACCTATCAACAAGCACAAAGATGTTATCATGTCCTCTAGGTTTCATCGGAAGTCCTAGTACAAAGGCTATAGAAAGGTCTTCCCAATGTCTAAAGGGTATATAGGTAAGGCACAGGATAGTCCAGATGGTTGCTTTTTGGGTTTGACTTTTCTATAGGTATAGCATTGAGTAAAAATTCTCTCCACATCCTTCTTGAGATAAGGCGAAAAGAATCTTGATTCAATGAGGTGAACGGTCCTTCATTTTTCCAAAATGCCTCGCTATCTCTTCTGAATCTAACTTTATAATCAGAAATGCCTCAAGCCTGGGGATGCACAGTTTTCTCTATTTACATAAATATTAATTGTGGATGGAATAACTACTGAGGAGATCACTAAAGAGTTGTACATTCTTAACATGCTTAAGGTAAATCATATGGAAGTCGGGACTAACTTAATAGTCATCCTTATGACTGCATGGATCTAAAATTTTAAAGATGAGATTACCAAGGTCAGCCCAGAAAGTGCATTAGCAGGTTTATTATCAACTCCTCATTTATGATTTAGGACGAAAGAAAAATCCTAAAGATACACAACCTACTTAGCATATTTACAGCTTAATTTCTTTTGGGTGTTAATGAAATTTAGAGCATGAGATTCATTGTTCAAAATAAACACTTTGTGCAATAGCTAATGTCTATCATGTCGAAGTGACTAAATATTTGCATAAAACTCTCTATCACAAGTAGAGTATAGTTATTTTATTTCATTCAATTTCTCATTATAAAAAGCAACATGATGGTTTTCTTGACTAAAAACACTGTCTATGTCTAGACCAGAGGCATCATAAGTGACCCAAAAGTTTTGCTAAAATCGGGAAGCTTTAATACAAGAAATGAGATCATAAAGACTTTGATTTGCTTCATGGCCTTTGGGTTAACATAGTCCATGCAAATTTACCTTTCTTCAACAAGTCAGTGATAGAAGCTACAATTATATTAAAATTCTTAATAAACCTTTGGTAGAAGGTTCTATGCCATGAAAACTATGGACATCAGTGAAGTTTTTGGGTATGGGTCAATCGAAGATGGCTTGAATTTTGGCGGGATTAGCTTTGAAACCATAATCAATCACAATAAACCCTAGAATAGTAGCTTCAAGCATACAAAAGAAATATTTCTTAATATTGATGTAGAGTTTTTCCTCTTGTACCTTAAGTAATATTGATCTATAAAAGGCTTTATAACTGTATTTATGAGTCCCATAAAAGTACAAGGGGCATTGGATAATCCAAAAGACATGACTAACCATTCATATAGTCCATCAGGGGTCTCCAAAGTTGTCTTCCATTCATCTTCCGCCCTTATCTTAATATGATAAGTCATTTTTCAAGTCATTATTGGAGAGAAGGTGTGGCATTTCCAGCATGATCTAACATGTCATCCAATAGAGGTATTGAAAATCTATATGTGAAGTGAACTAGTTGACTGCTCTAATATCAATGCACATTCTCCGAGTGTCGTCTTTTTTAGGAGTTAACAATATTGGAACTGCACAAAAACTAAAGCTTTTTTGGATATAACATTTCCTTAATAGTTCATCAACTTGCCTCTTGGGTTCAACATATTTAGTGGGATTCATCCTATAATGGGGTAGATTTTGTAGTTGTGAAGCCGGAATAAAATCTATGGCTTGTTAAATATCTCATAGAGGTCGGAGTCCATCTAGTAGGTCATTGGAATATAGATCTTGAAATTAAGATAATAAATGAGCTGCAATTTTGGGGATGTAAACTTCAATAGGTCCATGTGCAGCTTTTCTAACATGAAGCAAATAATAGGATCCTAGATCAGAAAATCATTTCCTAATGATGTTGAATCCTACTTTGATAAAACTAAAATCAAAATGTGATGATGAATGTGTATAACTCAGCCATGATGTCCAAAGAACCCTCCCCAGATGTGGGGAAAATACAATCAAGTGAAGTTTAGCATTCTCATTTTGGCTAGGTTTAGGCTGAAAGTCAATTCGGGGTTTGTGAGTTTGTGTAGAGAATATATTGTGGTAGAGGTTCTTTACCATCTTCTGAAGTTTTTGAAGTATTATAAGTGAGATAAATTTGTGAGGTGCAGTTGCCCTTTTTTCAGTTGGTTTCACAGGACAATTTTTAGCATGCCCATTCTTAGGGTTGTTCCTAAGGCCATTTCTTCTAGGCGGTAAGAATCTCTGGGTTCTTTTAGAAAAATAATCTTTCAATTGGGTTATGTCAGTCAAATTGTTAACTAACGGATGATTTGATAGCTAAGGCTAATATCTTAGACTTGGTTTTTAAGTTTGTGATTAGAACTTAAGTTGGAGAATTTGTTCATTACATATTAAGCTCATTTATTCTCCTATCAGTTAAATCAAATTGATCTTGACTTACAGATTTAGAAGGCACGGTTGCAAATGATCAAATGCAAAAATTTCTTTAAGCCTTCACAAAATGCTAAAATAATAATAGAAACACAAATAACAAAATAAATAAATTTAGTCACAAAATTAAAAAAAGTGAAAGTTCACATGGGCTTTCTCATACCAATTAAAAATCAAATGGTAGGTTTAATTTGTAATGTGGAGCTCTCCTTTATTATTTAGGTTTTACTCAAGTCAAATTATGGAGGGGTAGGTTCAAGGTAATTAGCTAGGCTTGAATGTGAGGCTAACTAGTTAGTGCTAATACAAATGATAGCATAACTTGCATCAAATATGTGCATTTGCCACTAATAATTTAATAAAAGTAAAATGCCAAATAATGACAGAGATTAACTCAAAGCAAGTGTGAAGAACCAAGTGTTATAAAAGCCTCGTCAAGCTTCTCAATCAACAAAGCTCCACAATGTCAAGTGTCAATCCACCAAACCGCACTCTGATATCAAGAAAGATGGGGTAGGATGTGAGTTGATTGTTTTTTTGTGGAGAATCAAGATCACCAAGAAGTGATCAAGGTGGACTCAATTTCCTTCAAAGGTCAGAACAAATTTTGGTAGATGAACTCAATTGGAAGTGATAAATGTGAAATTGGAATTTATTTCAGGTTTTGTCAAAGTCAGTAAGTCTCACTTTAAACACGTGTAACTTTTTTAACATACTATAAAATCATAAAAACAGGTATTTGAATTATAGAGTAGGGTGTCAATTATTAATCTGAAAAGTATGGTAAGCTTTATCATTTATTTGATATGGAGAAACACTAGTACACTATAGATATGTCAGTTATGTCCATAAATGACGTATCTTAAGAAATGGGTTAGATCTTTTTGTTGAGGTGTGAAAATTTAGTAATTTAAATTGGAGATTATATTAGAAACACGCTAATACGAATTTGGATCATTGGGAATATAGATATGGGGACAATAAACTCAGAAAACAAATACAGGAAAAGCAATAAATAAAATTAGGGTTTTCTTTGGGCTAACTTTTCTCCAATAATTTTAACATAGCATTATATATATATTTTTATGTTTTTGAAGTAGGAAATGAGACAAACAGAATGATACCAAATTCAAAATTTTGACGTGATTTGATCTCCTAACCTTTGAAGGAGATTGATGTGGCCCATGGTAGCCCAACAACTAGATACAAATCAAAGGCAAAATCAAGCTTGAGAGGATTTTGATGGTTTTTGAGGTCATAGAAACCTTCAACTATGTCATTCTTTCATTATGTTGTGTAATATATAGTTTCTTTAACAATGCAGGTTAATTTTTGTGTTTTGGTAAAAGTACGTATTATTTATGTCAAAGTCAAACATTTGCTTATGCAATGTTAGTTTTGCTTATGTGGAGTCAAGGTACGCTTATGTGGCTTTATGTGGACTAAGTTGGTCAATACATGGGATGGAAATTTCGGCCAAGGTGATTTGGGGTGGTTCAAAGAGGGGCCCCGGCCACTCTCTCTTTCTCTCTCCTTGGGTAGTTACCTTGATGGTGAAGAGGTGTGATGAAAATTGTGATTAACATTATATTTGAACTCTTCTTGTTTGTAAAATGAAACAATATTGGTTGATTGTGAAAACTCTTGGATGAGAATTCTACATTGGCATTAGGCTTGGTAGTCGGCCACCTAAGGGGTTTGATGATCTCCTTGGAAATCTACTACGGTAATTAGGAATTTTCATTTTTCTGCATTTCTTTCATGCAAATTATGTGTTGTTTATGTTAATGGTGTTGTCTATTTTATGTTCCCAAAAAATAAAAAAATCCAAAATCTTGTGTTTTACACATTTATTTTGTTATTTTAAGTTAGAATCCCTAAATCTATTTTTCTATGAAAAACATGCACTTGTTCTGTCATTTGCCCAATTTAATCGATCAAATTATCTCCAAAAATTTTGAATTTGGTATCATTTTGTTCGTCTCTTTTGCTGCCTCAAAAATATAAAGAATAAATGTAATGTTATGTTAAAATTATTGGAGAAAAGTTAGCCCAAAAAAAAATCGATATTTCTATCTTTTGTTTTTGTTCCTATTTTTCTAAGTTTCTTATCCCCAAATCTATATCATCAATGGTATAAACCCAACAAAACTCTCATGATTCATACAAGTGTTTTTTGAATACTATCTCAAATTTAAGTTACTAAATTCCCACAAATCCACAAAAAACTAGCCTATTTGTCAAACTAGATCATTTATGAATAAAACTGACTTATCCCCAGTATATCAGTGTTTCTACATAACAAATCAATCCCAAAACTTACCTAACTTTACAGATCTGTGGTTAATACCTTACCATACAATTCAAATGCATTTAAGTTACTAAATTCCCACACATCCACAAAAAACTAGCCCGTTTTTCAAACTAGATCATTTATGAATAAAACTGACTTATCTTCAGTATATCAGTGTTTCTACATAACAAATCAATCCCAAAACTTACCTACCTTTACAGATCTGTGGTTAATACCTTACCATACAATTCAAATGCATGTTTGTATGAGTTTGAGGTTTGTAGAGAAATTTATATGTAATTGAAGTGAGACTTCCAAATTATGGACATAACCTGGACTAAACCCTAATTCCAGTTTCATCACTACCAATTGAGTTCTACCAAAGTTTGATCTCCTGACCTTTGAAGGAGATTGAGTCCACCTTGATTACTTCTCAGATATCTTGATCCTCCACAAGAAAATAATCAACTCATACGCTACCCAATCATTCTTGGTATCAGAGTGCCAGGTTTGGTGGACTAGCACTTGACCTTTTATATATTTGTGGATTGATATGCTTGATACAACACTTGATCTTCAACACATTGAGATAATTGTTGTCGTTCCCATGGTTTAATTTCTTTTATTTGGTAATTTACTTCTATTACAAATATTAGTGGCAAATGTACAAATTTGATACACGTTATGTCATTTGTGTTAACAATAATAAGTTAGCACCACACTTGAGTCTAACCAATTACCTTGAACATGTCCATCCATAATTTAATTTTTGTGACACCTAAACAGCGAGGAAGAGTTCCAGATTGCAAATTAAACATTCCTCTAATTCCTAATTAGTATAGGAAAAATCTATGTCAACTGTGTTTATTTTAATTTTGTGACTAAGCTTACTTTTTTTGTTATTTGTGTTTTTATTATTGTTTTATCATATTGTGAAGGCTTAAGAAAATCCTGCATTTTATCATTTGCAATCATGCCTCCTAAATTTATAAGTCAATATCAATTGTATTTAAATAATATGAAAATAGAGGAGCTTAATATGCAAACCAATGAACAACTTCTCTAACTTAAGAATCTAATAAATCTTAGCAAACCAAATCCAAGAAATCAGCCTTGGGTTGCAAATATCAGTTAGTTAGCAATTCCACTGGCATAACCCAATCGAAAGAAGACTTTCTAGAAGAACCAAAAACACCTTAACACCTAGAAGAAATGGTTTTAGGAACAACCCTAGGAATGGGCATATTATAAACTTTGAAACTCAATTAGAACCCATTAAAAAAGTCAAAGTTGGTACACCAAGCTATGACAGTCCATGACCCCAATAGGTTCCTTGTTTGGCACACCCAAATGGATGGATTCTTTAAGTGACATCAAATGGATGACCACTAAATGAGAACCTTCGCAAAAATGACTCATTGTTCATACTTAAATCTTTTGAAGCGACCTTTTGATTAAGAAACAAAGGCTCGAAAGATAGCAACTCGCATGGGAAGAAATAAAGGAGATGCTTATAGCTAAATACTTCCTTAAAAATCATGAGAAGAAACTTAATGAACAATTAATGACTTTAAGGCAGGGAGCATGCAAGTGGTTGGGTACATAAACCAATTTGAAGACTTAGTTGATAGAACATATTGCACTGACCCTGAGTGACAACTAGCGAATAAGTTCACCATTGGACTTAGGACTGAGATCCACCGTGAGTAGAACTTCATGACCCACAAGCACTTAAGGATACTTTACACTATGAATTACTTCTAAAAAATCATAAGAAGTCCGCTTCAAACTCCTGACCTAGAGGTCCAGGTTCCTCAATTTCATCTTCCATGTATGCAAGCAAAGGTCTAATGCTAGACGTACACCACCACCCACAAGTAGCCAAATCAATAGGATCGTCCAAGACCAGGGATATATTTGTTTCAATTGTCATAAGATAAACCATGTGCAACAAATGTTAGAGAGGGTTCTTCAAACATCAATGTTGAGAATCCTATACATTCACCGTCACATTTTAACTTTAGCACTATCAAAATAGGATTCAACAACATTAAGAAAGAGTTTTCTATGATCTTTTTATTTGTTTCATGTTAGGGAAGCTGCACTCAAACCAATTAGTTATCACATCCTCAAAATTGTAGTTCTTTTACTATCTAACTTTTAGGAACTATATCTGGATAATCTACTAGATGGCCTCCCACCTCTACGAGATATCCAGCATGCCAAACATTTTATTTTAGAATCACAGCTACTAAATCTACCCCATTATAGGATGAACCCCACTGAACATGCTAAACTAAAGAGGCAAATTGATGAACTATTAAAGCCATGTTTTATCCAATAAAGTCTTTGTCATTGTATAGTTCCAGCATTGTTAGCCCCTAAAAAAAATGACACTTGAATAATGTACATTGATATTAGAGCAGTCAACAAGATTACTGTCAAATATAGATCTACAATTCCCTGAATGCATAACATGTAGATCTTGATGGAAATGTCACAACATTCTTTAAGATTGACCTGAAAAGTGGTTATTACCGTATTAGGATAAGAGCGGGGGATGAATAAAAGATGGTTTTTAAAACCCCTAATAGACTGTATGAGTGGTTAGTCATGCATTTTAGACTATACAATACCCCCAGTACTTTCATGAGACTAGTGAATACAATTCTAAAACCCTTTATAGGAAAACATTTGTGATATATTCTGATGGCATTCTCATTTTTTCAGCCCCAATGAGAAAGATCACCTATGGAACCTAAAATCAGTGTTATTTAACCTACAAAAGGAAAGTTTTACAACAATATTAAAAAAAAGTTTCTTTTGTATGCCTGAAGTTACTTTTCTAGAGTTTATTATGACTATTGATGTTTGAAAGCTAATCTCGCAAAAATTCTAGTCATCTTAGATTGGCTCCTTCCTAAGAACATCACGAATGTCCGTAATTTTCATGAATTAGCAGCCGTCTAACAAAGGTTTATGAAAATTTTCAGCACAATTGTAGCTCATATCACTTATTAAAAAAAGATAATTTTGTGTGAACCACATCAACCCAAAAGGCCATGAAGCAAATTAAAATCCTTATGACCTCATCTCAAGTATTAAAGCTTCCTGATTTTAACAAAACTTTTGAGATCATTTGTGATGCCTCTGGTGTAGACATAGGAACATTCTTAGTCAAGAAAACCATTATATTGCTTTCTATAGTGAGAAGTTAAATCAAGCAAAACAATGATACTCTACCTATGATAGAGAATTTTAAACAATTATTCAAACGCTTCGACGTTGGATACATTACCTATCGGACAAAGAGATCATTTTGAACACTAATCATCATGCTCTAAAGTTCATTAACACTCAAAATAAATTAAGTTATAAGCATGCTATATGGGTTGAGTATCTTCAAGATTTCACTTTTGTCTTAAATCATAAACGAAAAGTTGACAATAAACACATTGATTCACTTTTTAGGGTGACATTAGTAATTTCATCTTTAGAATTTTAGATCATTGAATTTGAACGACTTCAAGATGGCTATCAAGTTTATCCAGACTTCCATCTGATCTATCTTGAGCATATTAAGAATGGACAATCATTTATTGTTCTCATCAGTGAATATTCCATCCTTAATGGATATTTATATAAAATGAGGAAATTGTGCATTCCCGAGACTTCACTTAGAGCATTTCTAATTATAAAGTTACTTCGGGAGGGATATCGGAGTATTTTGGAAAATTAAAATTATTCACCTCATTGAATCAAGATTCTTTTAACCTTCTCTCAAGCAAAATATGGAGAAAATTGTTACTTAGTGTTATACCTATAGAAAAACTAAAACCACAAAGCAGCCTGGGCAATATTGTGCCTTACCCATACCCTTTAGAACTTGGCAAGACCTTTCCATGGACTTTAAAGTCAAACATCTATTTATGTGGCATTGACCTCGCTCATGTGAAGTAAATGTATGCTTATGTGACTTTAGGTGGCATTGACTTGGTCGATGCATGGAGTAGAAACTTCGACCAAGGTGGTTTTGGGTGGTTCTAAAAGGGGGTCAGCCACTCCCTATCTCCCTCTTATTAGGTAGTTATCATGGTTAGATCAGATGTGATGAAAGGGTGTTAGCATTGTATTTGAACTCTTCTTTTCTCTGAAATGAACATTATTGACTGATTATGTGAACTCATGGATGAATAATTCTTCATTGGCTTGAGAATTGACAGGAAGCCTCCCAAGGGATTGGTGATCTCCTTGGAAACATATTTGGGTGAAAAGAAATTTAATTTCTCTACATTTCTATCATGCAAATCTTGTGTTATCTATGTTAGTGGTGGTGTCTACTATATGCTTCAAAAGAAAAACTCAAAATCATGTATTTCATCACTTTATTTTATTGTTTTAAATGAGAATCCCTAAATTTATTTTTCTCTGAAAAACCTGCACTAGTTCTGTCATTTGTCAAAGTTAACCCGCTAATCATATCCAAAAGTTTTAAATTTGGTATCATTTTGTTAGTCTTTTTCACTACTTCAAAAATATAAAAATATATATGTAATATTATGTTAAAATTATTGGAGAAAGATTAGCCCAAAGAAAACTCCAATTTTCTGTCTTGTGTTTCATGTTCCTATATTTCTATGTTTCTTGTCCGCAAATCCATAACTTCAATGGTCCAAACCCAACAAAGTTCTCATGATCCATACTAGTGTTTCTACTACTATCTCTACTTTAAATTACCAAATTCTCATTGTTACATAAAAAGATCTAGCAAATTTCCCAAATTTGGTCACCTCTACACAGGAATGACCTATCTTCAGTATACATGTGTCTCTCAAAATCAAATCAGTCCCAAAACTTACCATACATTCAATATCGGTAGTTAACTCTCTACCCTATAATTCACAAGCTTGTTTGCATGGTTTTGAGGTCTACGAATAAAGTTCTATATGTTTGAAATGAGACTTCTAGACTCTAGACAGAACCTGAAATAAACCCTAATTCCACTTTTACCACTTCCAATTGAGCATATTTATCAAAATTTAATCTCATAGCCTTTGAAGAATATTGAGTCCACCGTGATCACCTCTTAATGATCTTGATCTCCCACAAACAGCCATCCACTCACACCCTACCCCATCAATACTTGTGTAAACATACATAATAACAGAACTAACAACTGTTAAACCCATAGAGAAGACACCTATTAAATTTATATTTCTATTATCCAGCCAACACTTAATTAAAAGAAGAATGCAAAATATCAATTAATGCTAATTCAATCCCATACTATTAGGATTATGATTGTGTTGTTCATCCAAAAAGACACATTGTTGTTGCAGCATCCCAATCATTCAATGTCTGCTACTAATTTTATATTCAATAATTTCTCAAATCCTTCACACAGCTAAAAGAAAATACAAAATTTAATAAATAAATCACAATTGCTCAGCCAAAGAATACAGTAAAGATAATTATACGATGACTTGTGTTCATTCAAAAAGGTACCTATCCTCAAACTATAAGAAACTGTACACCAAGAAATGTGCCCCATTCAAACTTTTTTAGAAATTTGGACCAAAAACATACCTTTTTGATTTGTCATCCGATATATTATTTACCTAACTTTCAACAATGAAAATATTACCTCATATAAAGTTAACTGGCCTTCAAATGATGCAGCAAATCCTTTGATTGGAAATTTATTATATTAATTACAACTATCGTCACTAGTCAACATTTTAGAAGTGAATAAAATAATAATAATAATAAAATAAAAAAAAATGAAATTTTAGAAATGAAGATTATTGCAAAAATGGTGCCTGCAAACTAGGTTGATCATGAAAGTTCATAAAAGCATAAGCTACCCATTAAAGGCAAGTCTTGTTAAAGATTACTTGGACTTCAACACTATGAGGCAGAGTTCTAATAGCCTCATGAGAGTTGATATAGAACATTAAGATAATTTTAAAAGCCCCACTACGAGATTAAGATCAAGTACTCAACATGTAGCCACGAGATAAAATATCACCGCAAGAAATAATCAATAAAGTGCCCTAAATGGAACCATAAAAAAAATGTAATTAAAAATAAAGCTTGGAACTCAATTTTTTAGTTTAATTTTTTAAATTTTTAAATCTTAATTTATAATTTTCAAATCAAACAGTTTGTAAGTATTCTTTATTATTTTAAATAATTTAAGACTTGATTAATAAGTGTTTAGGCCGGTCACCCCGTGTGAAAAGAGAACCTTGCGATAGAACTAAAGTGATTCCACTTCATTTCCTTATTTGTTTCCCCGTTTTATTTTTTCTTCGCTAGTATTTTTTAATTTGAAATGCAAAACCGAATGTGATAGTTTAATTATTGTTGGACATAACAAGAAAACGAAATTTAATGTTTGGGCAAAATTTGAAGAGTGAAATATCAAGATCTGGAAACTTGATGGTCAACCCTATCATTTGGGTACTTCTAAGCGGATTAACTAGGTATATTCCTTATGATTGTTGGTCTCTCTCCAAATCTTTCAAGCAAATTCTCTATATCCCTAGCATCATCCCAAAGCATTCCTCACAACCTAAAAACATAAAAAATGATAATAAAAAAATAAAAAAAAATCTTAAACCTATCTTGAAGACAACAATTACAACCTCTCAACCTATTTTTGGTCAATACTCCTGCCAACCCTACCACCTTGGATCTCTGCAATCTAATCCCTACACAGATATTCCCCTACCATTTAACCTTTCCAGTACCTCAATATACCCTTAAGCCCCTCCACTAACTCAACGTTCCAAGGCTAATCAAATCTATTCAAACTAGGTCACCTTGATAGTCCACTAATATTTACAAATTATGTTCTACCATAAATCCTCCACAATAAGAAAACTAGAATCCAAGTCCCCAAGACAAGCCCTAAGGTTACCCATGACCTAACTAATAGTTCAACCCCTCCTTTTACACTTACATAACATTATTTCAGCACTTAAGAATGTCACCTACATCCTCAAATCCCCACCAAAACAGGTTAAAGCCGTACTCTTCTGGTTTTAGGTCATTTATACCATTTCTTCTCGACCATATGGTCATTAGGCCTCAAATGTACTCAACCAGAAAATCAATTAAAACTCAATTATGATAGCTATCGTATATCATAAAGCAAGTTGTTAAACATTGACAACTACAAGACACTGAAACAATAAAATTTAAAATATTTGTTGCACTATTGAAATAACAAATATGGGGCCTTTGAACAAGAGAAAAACAAAGTACAACCGACGCCAAATACAGCAGCATGGGCCAGTAAGTTTCAAGAAAAAAAAATGATTTTTGTCATTTCGCGGCTAAAGTGACAGAAGTCATGAACACACTCACTAGACAAATATAACAAAGGTCTAGAGTCAATTGGCATGATTACAAACTCAACCACGAGAATAACGATACAACCTGCCTAGCAATCAAAAAGTAAGCAAAAAGCGTTATTGGCGCTGAAGATTAAATCTACCAAGTAATCTAAATAGTAATAACATTTAAAAAGAATGACTTAAAAAGCTGAAATATCTAACCATTACGGATTCGCCATTTTCAATGCACTTAACAGCTTCGGACTGGAAGGGGTCGAGCTCGAAGGGGAACTCCTTAGCCGGCTTTGTATTACCTTCGGCAGTGCGGGGATGTCCTGGGTGAGAGGCGACATAGCCCTCCGGGTAAGAGACGTCGTGCAGGCAGGCCACAGGTTCATCGATGAAGATCGGTTCGTCCCTCCTGTGCGATTTATGTGGTATGGGAGTGTCTGGAGTCGCACCATCTAGGGATTTTCTCTTCAGCAATGAAGACATCACTGGAAAGAATCTTAAGCAGCGTTGAATAACAATTGTAGAGGGGATTAGGAGGGAGAAATGGCAATAATAGGAGATCGAAGGGGTTCCGTGGAGTTAAAGCAGAGCCCTGCTTCAGGTTCTCCTGAGTTCCCAGGGGAAATTTTGCGAGGGCGATTAAAACCCTAGCTCCGCGCAAAATTCCTTTGAAAAAAAATACAATTTTTTTTTTAATTAATTAATATTTTGGTGAAGTTAATTACGGGCCGGTTTGGGGCAGCTTATTTGGTGTGTTGGCAATTTTTTTTTAATTAATTAATATTTTTGTGAAGTTAATTAAGGGCCGGTTTGGGGCAGCTTATTTGGTGTGTTGGCATTTTGAAAACGCACCTGGTCTGTTTGGGTAAACTGCGTTTTGGCAGCTTATGTGTTTGGAAAACGGTAAAAAACAAAGCACACATACCTAGCTGCGGTGGCAGCTTTCTGGCAGCGATCTGGCTTCTTCAAAAAAATAAAAATTTGTAATAGCTATCGCACCAAGCTTATCAACAGATTATTTTTAATCAGCTTATCAGCAGATTATTCAATAAGTTGCAGCTACCCCAAACAGACCCTAAAACTTACAGAAAACAATCGTGTGTCTCAAAAGATAACTATTTAACGCATAATATGCAATCAAAATTCCTAAGACAATATTATTGGCGTGTAATATTTATATGTCTGAGGATTGGTTGGATTAGAATAATAATTTAACATTTAACATTAAATGAATATTCACTAGAAAAACAAGTGGGGAGTCATATTGGCTTTTTAGGTTGAAAACCTTGGAAAGAGAAAAAAACACGGGGCGAAATAATTCACCATATAATTGTAAATACATAGGTAGCTCTTCTCTTAACTTAGATAAGATAAAATTACAACGTTGACATACAGCGGTAGTTCGACAATAATATGTGCAATGGATCATGAAGGTCGTACTCAATTGTTGTGGAGGCAGTAGTTTGCTATGAATATTATTGACAGTGGTTGTAGTACCAACTTATCATAAAGGTCGTAGTTGGCAATGTAGGTCATAGTTATTAGTTTCAAGATCGTTGGTTGGTCATAATGGTCGTATTTGGGAGTTGTGATAGCATTCAAAGGTTGCAAAGGTCAGAATTAAAAGCTGCAAGAGTTGTGAACTGTGTAGGTTGTTGTTAGTCACATAAGTTGTAGCAGAGAGTTGTAATAACTTCCGTAGGCCACAAGGGCCAGAGTTGGGAGCTACATTAGATGTGAGTCATTTAGATCGTAATCAGTCATCTAAGTCATAATGGTGAGTTGTGATAACGTCGATTAGCCGCAGAGATCGAAATTGAGAGTTGCATGAGTTGTAGACCACATAAGTTGTAATTGATCATGTAGGTCGTAATTGTGAATTGTGATAACATCCATAGGGCATAGAGGTTGAAGTTGGAAGTTGCATGAGTTATAAGCCATGTAGGACATAGTGATAAGATGTGTGGAGAGAGCTTTAAGAGTTCGGAGGAAATCATTGTACTCTGAGTAGCAAGGAGCGTTGTTACATATGATCAGGTAGTAATAATTTGTAAAGAAATTAGCAACCATATCAATCACCTCAAAAGGCTCAATGAATCTCGAACTCAACTTACCCACTCTACCACATCTATTCACCCCTTTCATGGGATTGAATTCCAAAACTACAAAATCGCCCACTTAAAATTCATTGTCTAATGCTTTGGGTCATGATAATTCTTATGTCTTTCTTATGCTTCTCTCAATCTATCTTAAATTAGTCTGATCTTCTAAGTGCATCATCTAATAAAGTAAGACTCGTCACTCACATATGTCCAAGTTAAAGGTTGATACACCTAAAATATATAGTATTTTTATACAATTTTTTATGCCTATTTTTTAGATATTGCGCTTTAATGGAAGATATTTGTTTGTTTTTCTTTCAGGTACAAGTAAAAAGGTGAAAAATGCCAGAACAAGGGAAAAATGGTCAAATTTGGAGTAAAAATTTAAAAATGGTGCAAATTTTTTATGCCTATTTTTTAGATATTGCGCTTTAATGGAAGATATTTGTGTGTTTTTCTTTCAGGTACAAGTAAAAAGGTGAAATATTTTTATACACATTTTTATGCCTATTTTTTAGATATTGCGCTTTAATGGAAGATATTTATGTGTTTCTCTTTCAGGTACAAGTGAAAAGGTGAAAAATGTCAGAACAAGGGAAAAAGGGTCAAATTTGGAGTAAAAATTTAAAAATGGTGCAAAAGTATTTTGGTGCCTAAGCGCCGGTAAAACAGAGAAGGTCGTGCCTAAGCACCAGAGGTCTCGCGCTTAAGCGTCATTGACAGTTACTTGACAGGTTAATTCATTTTGACAAATTTTGAAGGGACATTTGAAGCACCTATTGGCTAAAATGGGAGGTTATAACCCCCAAGGATGAAAATATAATTAAAGAACTTGTGAAAGGAGACATCCCTTGATAAATACATCGAATCAGGACACATTTTGAAGAGATACAAAGACACCTCTTGGAAAATTATAAAAGAAGGAAGTTGAGACTTTTTGAAGGGGGAGTCCTGAAAAATCTTAAAGAGGTTCTGAAAAGTTCTTGAATAAGTTCGTGAAGAAGCTTTTGGAGAAAATTTTAGGCACCATAAATTTATTTTCCTTTTGTTTACAGTTTTAATTTGAGAGTTAAGAGTGTTGTAAGAGAGGAGATTCAAAAGAACTTAAAGAATTTGGTGGAGGATTTGAGATAAGTTTTTATCTTTATTTTAAACTACTTTTGGTTTTAATTGAGACTTATTGTTAGTTTGATAATGATTTCTACTTTTAAACTAAAGCGTGTTTTTATTTTCTCCATGGATTCTGAGTATTTTTCTTTATCTTTCTCCTTAAAATCATAAGTAATTAAAGTGTTGGATGGAAGTTGTGGAGAGTATTAATCTTTAATGTTGGAAGAAGTTGTGATGATTTAATTCTATGCACTTTGTTTACTTTTTTATCTGGCCCATCTAGATGTTAAAATTTGTTGTGAGAACATGTAAGAACGGGGTTGGTTTTGTCTCAGTCAACAATTGGAAAGAATCATAAGATTGTATGAATAAGAATGTAGTTCATATGATTGAGTGCAAATAAATGGGGATATAATTTTTGAAGGGTGTAGAGTTAGAGAATTTTAGAGGGACAAGCTAAAACCTCCAATTGGTTTATTGTTTTAGGTTTTGATACAAGAGTTAGCCCCCAGGTGAAGGGAACTAAGGGAACTCTAGAGTGAGAGCTAGTATCTTCTCTGCCTAATCAGTCTTTAGAACTATTCAAACTTTAAATTAGCTAATGTTCTTTATAGCATCTCTAGTAAGGGTATAAAAAAAATATTGCTTCTATTTGGCACAACACAATTTGAATACTTCCACAACATAATTCATATACTTATTACTGATTCATGATAAAGAGAAAGATATTTTGTATTCAGTGTTTTCTTTTACATGAACTCAAGTTATCTTTATTAAGTTTTCATGTCATTTTCAAACATTAAAAATACCAAAAAGAGTTTCAACTACATTCCTGTGATAAAAACTATAATTTAAGTATTTGTATTTTTAATTTTTAAAATAGAAAGTTTGGTTACTTTAATTATCGCATACTATGAACAATCCCTGTGGATTCGATATTTGGGGCTTAATAAAAAAGTCTTATATTATATGATAATGATACATATACTTGTGTAGTATCCCAATATATCTTAAGTTAAAAAGTTAAATTCTTATTTTCTTCAGGATTAAGTTTTTGGTACTATTGCAAAGTAAGGAAAGATAATTGAAAAATATAATTAAACACATTGTTGTACTGTTGCATGTAAACAATTCCTAGACCTTCTACCATATAATGCCCTCATATGATGTCAAAGTAATACTCGATTGGAAACTATTATTGTAAGAAAACTCAATCAAAGGAATATGATCCTCCTAAATCCCTCTAAAATCAAGTGCACATAATCTCAATAGATGCTCCAATGCCTAAATAATCATCTCAGTCTGACCATCTGTTTGCGGGTGAAAAGTTATGTTGAACTTTGATTAAGTCCCCATACCTTCCTGAATACCTCTCCATATTTTAGAAGTGAATCTGCCATCAGGATAAAAAATAATGACCTTTGATATCCCATGTAATCTGATAATCTCACGTATGTATAACTGTGTTAATTTCTCAACTAAATTTGTTTGTCTCATAAGAAGAAAATGTGTGGACTTCTTGAACTGGTCAACCACCACCAGTAATGCATCATGACCTTGCCTAGACCTTGAAAAACCCATAACAAATTCCATAGTGACATATTCTCACTTTCACTCAGAAGTAGGCAAAGGTTACAACAAACCAATAGGTCTCTAATACTCTGTTTTCATCATCTGACATGTATCACATCTTGAAATAAACTTAGCCACCTCATGCTTTAACCCAAGTCACCAAAACACCAACTTCAAATCATGATACATATTATCGCTCCCTTAATGAATTGTATATCTTGAATAATAAGCCTCATACAATATCTCCTTCCTCTAATCACCATCAGCAGGTGATACACCTAATATACAGTGTTTTTAGATACATTTTTATACCTATTTTTGAGATATTGCAGTTTAATAGAGTGTATTTTTGTGTTTTTCTTGCCGATACAAGTAAAAATAGAAAAAATGCTTAAAGGAGTGAAAAAGGATCAAATTTAGAGCAAAAATATTAAAATTTGTGCAAAAGAGTTTTGGCGCCTAAGCGCCAAATCCGGCACTTAAGCGCCGGTTAAACAGACAAGGCTGCGCTTAAGCACCGAGACCCCGCGCTTAAGCGCCACCCGCGCTTAAGCGCCAATGACAGTTACTATACTAGTAAAATCGGTTTTCACGAATATCGAAAAGGTTTTTGAGTAGTGAAATCGGTTTTCACGAATATCGAAAAGGTTTTTGAGGCACCCATTGGCTTAATAGGTGGTTGAAACCACCATGGACAAAATTTATTATGAAAGGATGCGTCTCTTGGGCAAATACATTGAATCAAGACATATTTTGAAGAGATCCCAAGGCACCTCTTGGAAAACTATAAAAGAAAGAAGAGAGGACTTAGAAAAGAGTCATGAAAATATTGGCAAGTTTTGAAAGTTCTTCTCTTGGGAGTTAGTTCGGAGAGATTTTCAGGAATCACTTTTTATTTACTTTATCCTTTTTGTTATTTTTTTTTGAGTGATTGT
>NW_018164444.1:31650774-31652018 GCF_001263595.1 Phalaenopsis equestris | reverse complement strand
TTGCTGATATTAAAGGAATCAGTCCTTCAATTTGTATGCATAGAATTAATCTGGAAGAGAATTGTAAACCCAGGGTTGATCCATAAAGGAGATTAAACCCTGTTATGAAAGAGGTTGTTAAGAAATAAATTTTAAAGTGGTTAGATGCTGGAATTATCTACCATATTTTAGATAGTGCATGCGTAAGTCCAATTCACTACGTTTCTAAAAAAAGGAGTAATTGTGATTGTGAATGAACGTGATGAGTTAATACCCACTAGACAAGTCACAAAATGGCGAATATGCATTGATTTTAGAAAATTAAATCTTGCCACTAGGAAAGATCATTTTTCACTACCCTTTTTAGATCAAATGTTGGATAGACTAGATGAGCATAAATACTTTTATTTTTTGGATGGATATACCCACTATCACCAAATATAAATAACTCCTAAGGATCAAGAGAAAACAACTTTTACGAGTCCATATGGTACATTTGCTTTTATAAAAATGCCTTTTGGTTTATGTAATGCCTCTACTACATTTCAAAGATGTATGATGGAATTTTTTTGTGATGTAATTTGAAATAAATTGAAGTATTTATGGATGATTTTTCAGTGTTTGGAACTTCATTTGACTCTTGTTAAGAACATTTATCAAAATTTCTTTAGCGCTGTGAAGAAAAAAATTTAGTCCTTAATTGGGAAAAATGCCAATGTATGGTAGCATGAGGAATTGTATTAAGACATAAAATATCAGAAAATGTTATCAAAGTAGATCCTGCTAAAATTCAAGTGATCGCTAATTTATCTTATCCAACAAAATTTAAGAGAAATTAGGAGTTTTTAGGACATACTGGATTCTACAATTGATATATTAAAGACTTTTCGAAAATTGCTAAACCTTTATGTTATTTACTGGAGAAAGATGCAATTTTTAATTTTGATGAAGAGTGCCTAAAATTTTTTGAGTTATTAAAAGAAAAATTAGTCATTGCACCAGTTATAATTTCACCAGATTGGGAAAAACCTTTTGAACTGATGTGTGATGCTAGTGATTATGCTATTGGAGCTGTTTTAGGATAAAGATATGATAAAATTTTTAAAGTAATTTACTATGCTAGTAAAACTCTTAATGAAACCCAAATTAATTATACAACAACTAAAAAAGAGTTATTAGCAATAATATATGTCTTTGATAAATTTTGTTCATATTTAATTGGAACTCATTGCGTAGTGCATACAGATCATTCTGCTATTAAGTAC
>NW_018164444.1:31645131-31645467 GCF_001263595.1 Phalaenopsis equestris | reverse complement strand
AATCTAACTAGTGTCATTCCCTTTTGTGGCACTCTTTAGATTTTTTTGGATCCTTAGAATGGGGCCAATAAAGTGACCCCGTCAAAGTCATACCACACCAAAACTTACCCCACACTTAGATACTAGGTTGATGCACTTTTCGTTAGATGGTGTGCTAGGCTAGGATTTAGGGTGCTAGATAGTCTTTTTTATGCCTGGCCATTGTTCTCTGTTGGATTGGTTGCCCTAGCTAGGTATCTTTCTTTTGCATTATGCTTGCGGTGTGTCTGCATGTGCATATGTGTGGTAGTGTGTTAGGGCCTTCTTCTGCAGGGAGCCATGTCTATTTTTATACAC
>NW_018164444.1:31641666-31645031 GCF_001263595.1 Phalaenopsis equestris | reverse complement strand
CATAAAAAACTAAAATTGCATTTATTCTGAAAAAAATAAAATTTATCTTATAAGAAATAGGTGATGCATTGCAAGAGAAAAAACAGAAGTTAAACTCCATTACATGTGTGAGTTTCTGAAATCTTGGTCTTAACAATATTTAGCCTTAAATTCAGGTTCTAATACTAATTGAGAGACAGTCATCTACTCCTTTAATACCAATCGAGGTATTTTGGGCATATTTTGAAAATCTTCGGATTCAAAACCTCACAAAAAAAAACACAAATTAAATCAATAAATTAAACACATATAAATATAAAAATATAAGCAACATGATACCCAAGCAGTGAATAATTAATTCACATGAGGGTGCACATATTTAACATAGTAAAAATGATTACACTCAAGATTTTTAGGAGGCCCACTTCTAACCACTTGATTTAATCTTCTAAGCTTCCACACAAATGAACTAAGCTATTTTCTGAATGATTAAGAAAGTGTTTGTGGCTATTAAAGTTAATAGGAATTGATAAATAAACTATAATGGCTAAAATTATTAAAAAATTGTGCATGAAACCAAAAATATCCAGACAAAATGCTAATTATGTTGATTTAAAGATATAATGCTGGATGTGAGAGCATTTGGCTAATAAACATACTGTAAAAGTTTTACACTTAACATGTTGGCATAATTTATTATTATAAGGATCAACACAGGAACATTCAAGCATAAGCAGGATTAAAATAAATTTTCTTTGAAGTAAATCCAACACTATAAATAAACTTTGCATATTAAAACTATTATATAGTTCAACACCCACATACACCCAATCCCAATCCTCACTTGGATTAGGTGCCGCTAATCGTGTTGATCCTGTGAGCCCATGTGATTGATGTGTGTTTCACTTGAATTTGATAATTACAAACTGTGTAGTGTCATTTAATATAGTTGGTTAAGTCTTAATATATGTTATAGGCTGCTCATACATTAGCAACCGACTTTTAGATGACATAGCATACCATGTCAGCTTGGACTTTTACTTGGGAATGAACTCTAAAGGAACCAAGCAGAGTCAATTGTAAAGTAATGTTTAGTTCGTTCAAAGTCTAGTGTTTTGATCTTAATGTCATTGTGAAATATTTTTAATTTACGTTTATATCTCACCCTAATATGGCACTCTCTTGTATATGTTTCTATCTATATCACAATCATTTTTTATTTCGGACACTTATATTTTAGTTTTCGACAAGTATAATAGTATAAAATTTTTTTGTAACACTTTCATTAATGCAATAATTCATTCAACACCATTATATATATATTTATTGCTATTTTGGTAGAACTCGTTTAGTTGATTAAAACTGGTAATTACTTCTGAGTAATATGTCAATATTATTATTACTCATAACTTAAATTGCACACACCTAAAATTTTACATCCATTATTGTTTCTGCCCGTCAAATATTGTGTCTCATTAGTACAATCAATTTTTATTATAATCTATAAGCTTCTACACATTTCTTTCTTCGGTGCTTTATTTTTTTTAATAATAATAATAAGTTAAAGCTCACGAGTAAACTGCCAAAAAATTCCCCTAACTTTTTATGTGTGGCCATTTTAGTCCAGTTTATAAAAGTACGGGGATCATTTCAACCTCTATTAAAAGATTCTGGGGACTAATTTGATAATTTTATAGGCTAATATTAAAATGCAAAAAATTAAGGGACTATTTTGACAATTTTCTTTAAAATTTATCTTTATAAAAATCAATGTCCTGCATTGTTTACCAAGCTTAGGCCACATCTTACCTTATAAAACACATTGTACATTTCTTAATCTTGCAACTATTGAGATATTAATGTTAAGTATTCAAAGGGAATGACATTTCAGAAGATTTATATACATACCATTTAATTCTTATGCATTTACATACCTAACACATAAATCTCAGTTCTTACATATATGCTTTCGCGACCCGACATTGTGCGTAGAATTAATTAAGCCGTTTACTGCGGTCGGTTGGTATTAACATATAACTAACTATCCAAATTTCAATTTATATAAAAGAGCTGCTAATAATCCACAAGTACAGTAAGAAAATTAAAATCATCTAACAGTAATAGAAAAGCTGCAAGTAAAATCTCAATCTGCACAACCATATATGTCTATCCAAAAGAAAAAATACAAAAAGAAATTACAAACATATAATACTAGCATTGATCAACTGTGGTTCTCTTACTATAAACCAAATCTCTCCTACCAGATATATCAACAGAAAAGTTTTCTTTTCCTGAGAGAAACATTAATTGGAACCATAAGTATTACTTAGTGAGTAATTATAAACTAATAGCATTAAATTCTTATGTTATGTTTGAATGACCAAAAGAAAATACAATTTATTTCACTAAAAATTTAAATTTATCCATTCTCGTTTTACACTAAGTATTTATCATTTTTAATCTTTTTAAAAGTCATAACAAGATCATTGTCATACTTGAAGGTATCCTAAAAAAGTGTCTGAAGGCACCTTAAAAAATGTATCTGAAGGCACTCTCAAATTTCACTTGAAGGCGCACCTTTATCATTTCCTTTAACATGCACGAGTACATCACATGTCCTGCTAGTATCATTTGGAGTCAATCTTATATGACTTAAATCTTACATTTCATTTCATATGATTTGAAATCATTTGGAATTTACCTTCATCAGTTTGTTATTTTCCTTCCATTTCTTATATCTTTTCATACTTTCAAAATAAAATTCATGAATGAAGTACTGGTTATAAATCATTTATTATAATTATTCTTTTTTAATTTAATTCATGAAAATAAATAATCACTCACCTTGCTTAGCTTGCCTGCCACACTTACTTTCATCTCTGACATTCTAGGCTTAAATGTGTTTCAACCTAAATTGCCTAAATTGCAGTTAAATATTAATAAATTGCAGTTAAATATTAATATTTTATTAAATATTATTTCCTAATTAAGTAAATTAAACTTTAATTTAAAACATGCTTATTTTTAAAAATTATCCATCTTCTTCCTAAAATCTAGAGAATCAGCCATCATTCTTCCTCACTACCAACAGTAATAAAGTTTAATACATCAATTAATTTAGCTAATTACATCATTAATTTCATTAATAAAATACTGTTTGACATTTACCTTATATGCTTTCAGGTCATCTGCTTCCTTGTTCTCTTCACAAACTTCCTTTCCTTCAAAGCCAAAATCCTTGATTTAAAGTTCTGATTAAATTGACATTGCATTTATTCACTCACACACCCCTACAAAATCATTAAATAGCTTAATAAAAAACTCTAACATACCTTAAAGTAATTTGGTTGCCCGCAACTCTTTTCACTTTCCTCACATGAAATTTG
>NW_018164444.1:31635836-31641656 GCF_001263595.1 Phalaenopsis equestris | reverse complement strand
TACACACACACATATATATAATTTAATAACATAATTTATTAAAAAAATTTATAAAACTCACCTTACTCGGCTATCTGCTCCGCTTTATCCCACACTCGAGCTTTGGCTCCTTTCCTCCCTTCTACGTAAGCTCAATGCTCCTTCCTCTTCCTCTATGCTAGCACGACACAAATGTTTATTTCCTCCTTCGATCTCTGCACACTAGCACAGTGCTGAGTCATTCGACGTCCGTCCACACGCACGACTAGGGCACGCCGTTGAATCGGGTATGATAAGTACGAAACCAAACTCTTTCCTCCGTTCTTCGACTAGGGTTCAACACGGCAGACGTCGCAAACGAGGCTTCTTCACGATGCTTCGGTTTCTTCCCATCCTTTCCTCCGCGTTCTTGGATATGTTCATTTCTCCTCACTCATTCTCACCAGATACGTTCAAATTAGGTGTAAAGTGGTAAAGGCTGCGATCTAATCCCCTGCCAAGACGTGGCTTTCAAAATCAATGCCTATTTTTTATTATTATTAATAATAATAATATAATTTTTATTTAAAAATTCAATTATTATATTCTCCCCACCATAAAAAGATGTCATCATCGAAATTTCGAAACATAAAATGCAGCAACAAAAATACATCAATTGAAAAACTGTGGATATTTTTCTTGCTTCTTAGAAGCTTCTTCCCAAGTAGCATCCTTCTCTGACCCATGTTTCTATAAAATATTTACAAATGGGCTCTCTCTATTCTGCAACTTTTTTACATTATAATCCAGCATCCTTTCTTGCTCCTCAATATAATCAAATTTGGTCGAATATAAATAGGACTTGCTATCATCCTACTAGATTCATCTGTAATATACTTTTTGAGTATAAACATGTGGAAAATATTATACTGACATATGAGCTAGTAAAGCTAATCCGTAAGCCACCTTTCTAATTCTCTCCACAATCTCAAATGGACCGACAAATTTTGGGCTCAATTTTCTTGACTTCCCACAACTTTGCACCTTCAATGGGCTGGCCTTGATAAAAATAAATTCTCCAACATCAAACTTGACAGGTTTGTGCTTGGCATCGTAATATTTTCTCTGCCTATCTTGTACTATCTTTAGTCTGTCTCTGATCAGTCTAATCATCACAGTAGCATTATCAACCAAATTAGCTTCAATGTTCAACCTAGAGGTGTCCCGCACTTCCGTACATACAAGACTTCATATGGAGCCATCCTGATGCTAGCCTGGTAACTGTATTTATAAGAAAACTTTACTAAAGGTAGATGAGATTCCCAACCTCCACCAAAGTCAAGATTACATAACCTTAGTAGATCCTCCAAGGTTTGAGTAATCCTCTCTGATTAACTATCTATCTAAGGGTGAAAGGCTATGCTGAAAGTCAATCAGGTGCCTAAAGCTTCCTGAACTTTTATCCACAATCTATAAGTAAAATTGTCATCTCTGTCAGAGATAATAGATTTCGACACTCCATGCAACCTGACACTCCATGCAACCTCTTTCGACACTCCATGCAACCTCACAATTTGATCCACATATAATTTGGCTAACTTCTCAATTGAATCTGTTTGTCTAATAAGCAAGAAATGGGCAGACTTAGTTAGTCCATCGACAATTACCAATATAGCATCACGACCCTGATGAGGCAAAACAATCATAAAATCATCGCAATATCTTCCCATTTCCACTTTGGAATCGGTAAAGGTTGCAACTGACCTCCAGGGTTGAAGCTCTACCGTCACTAGCTGACATGAAGGACACTTAGCCACAAATTCTGCCATATTTCTCTTTAATCTTGACCACTAAAATGTTTTTTTTGAAATCATGATACATTTTATTACTCCTTCGGTGAATAGTATATTTAGATGAAGGTGCTTCCTCCAGAATTTCTCATCTCAAATCATCAACATCTGAAACATAAACCCTTCCTTTATACTTCAATAGACCATTTTGATCTAGCTCATATTTCTCTAAACTGCCTGTTTTAACCTACTCTAGAATTTTATGAATACTGCTATCTTTGGTTAAAGAATTTTCAATTATGCCCTTTAAAGTTAGCTGCACTGTCAACTGATATAGTTGAAACATGCTGTCATTGTCAAAATCAACTATGAACAGCTTCAACCTCTCTAGATCTTTAATTAATTGCTCTTGCTGAGTAAATAAATAGTTTAAATTACTTGAAGCTTTTCTACTCAGTGCATCGACAACAACATTGACTTTCCCTGGATAATACTGAATATCTTAATCACCGTCTTTAATAAATTTCAGTCGTCTCCTTTGCCTGAGGATCAACTCTTTCGAGTGAATATATATTTTAAGCTTTGGTGGTTAATAAAAACTTTGCATCTAACTCTATACAGATAATGCCTCCATATCTTGAGTGTAAATAAAACTGCAACAAGCTCCAAGTCATGCGTGGGATAGTTCTTTTCGTGATTCTTCAATTATCGTGATGCATATGCATTGAACCTATCACGCTTCTTAATCACACAACCCAAACCCCTCAAAGATGAATCACTTAAAATCTGAAATCCATCAGTACTCGAAGGAATGACTAACAATTTAACAAATATTAAACAAGTCTTCAGCTTCTGAAAAACCTCATCACAACGATCTGATCATTCAAACTAATAGCTTTCTGAGTCAATCTTGATAGCGACATAACAATATGCGAAAACGTCTTGACAATTATTCTGTTATAACCAGCCAGACCTAGAAAACTCCTGACCTCAGTAATAGTAGTAGGTCTTGGCTAATCTGTAATCACTTTCATCTTGTTCTGATCCCCATAGATATGCCATCTCACAGATAACGTGCCCAAGAAAGCCACATTCTTAAGCCAAAATTCACATTTAGAAAATTTGGCATAAAATGTATTCTCTTACAAAACCTGTAACACATCATGCAAGTGACTTGTAAGGCTTATAAGCCAAAATTCACATTTAGAAAATTTGACATAAAATGTATTCTTTTACAAAACCTGTAGCACATCATGCAAGTGACTTGTAAGACTTCCTTCATCCCTTGAATACACTAGGATATCATCTATAAAGACGGTCATAAAGGTAAATAAAAACTACCCTATGACCCTGTTCATCAGATACATGAAAATTACTGGAGCATTTGTTAGTCCAAACAGTATCAACACGAATTCGTAGTGCCCATTTTTGGTCTTGAAAGCGGTCTTCGCTATGTCTTCTTCTTTAAGCTTTAACTGGTGATAGCTTGACATCAGATCAGTCTTTGAAAATACCGAAGCTCCTTCCAGTTGATTAAACAAGTCGTCAATTATTGGCAGTGGATACTTATTTTTAACTGTGAGCATATTCAACTCCCCATACTCAAAACACTTCCTGAAGCTACCATCCTTCTTCACAAATAACAGTGGAGCTTTCCAAGATGAGGTGCTAGGTTTGATAAACCTCTTATTTAATAATTCTTGCAATTGACTGTTCAACTTCTGCAACTCCTTAACTGTCATTCTTTAGGGTGTCTTAGGTACAGGCTCATAACCTATCAAGAGCTCAATAGTGAAATAAATTTCTCGTACTATTGGTAGCCCTGGTAAATCATCAATGAACACCGCTGAATATTCTCTAACTACCAGAATATCACCTAAAGAGTTCATTTTCTTAGAAGTATCTGTCACTTCAGTAAGAAAACCTTGACTTCCACAATTCGACAATTTGCAAGCTTTCAAACAGGTGATTATCATGGATGCTAATCCTTTGTCACCACAAAAATTAATTTTTGCCTCTCGAGGGACATTTATTTTGGCGGTCTTTTTATAGCAATTAATAGTGACAAAATTTTTGGACATTGAATTCATATCTAAAATCACATCAAATTCCACTAAGGGCAACACAATAAGTTGGGCGTCAAAATACTTTCCACCAATCATAACCTTCACCTCACATGATTTATTAACTTCCATAGAAGCACCATATGACATTCTCACACATAATATCATAGACATCGAAAGGATATTCAATCGTATCACTGTAGCCAATTCATCAACTATTAATTATTGTGATGCCCCAAATCAAATTATACTCTTTTTTGTCTATTCTGAAGATATATAATACCTATCATTAAAATCATCGCATTAAACATTTAGAGCCGCTTATTAATATATTTAAATTCTTGTTTTATGCATGACGTGAATTGGATCCTATGATGCTTAAAATGTAATGGTTTGAAAATGTTAAGAGTAAAACATACCCTTGATGACATCTGGGGAGTTCTTAGCCTCTTTCTGTGAATGAGCATATACTCATGGCTGGACATTCTACTGAGTTTGACCAGCATTTGACACTGATCCGGAAGATTCAGCTGCCCGCAGTCTACCATAACTACTCTAAGGTGGTGCATCACTGCCTCTGGAATTTGCTGGATCCCTCTTACTCAATCTAAGGCAATTCTTCATCATATATCCGTGCTGGTGGCACCAAAAGCAAGTGTTGGATCCAGATAGACACTCACCCTTGTGAGACCTGTCACACTTGTCACGTTTCTTCACTTCAAACTAAGTGCAAAAGCTGTTGGATCCAGCCTTCTTAGCACTTGTACTACCTAACTGAAAGGACTGTCTCTAAGAGACCTGAGGAAACTTGGATCTCTCTGAATTTCTTCTTTACTAAATAACCCTTGTCTGAGTAGCCTCCAGATCGAACTTGTACTACCTAACTGAAAGGACTGTCTCTAAGAGCTCTGAGGAAACTTGAATCTCTTTGAATTTCTTCTTTTCTAAATAACCCTTCTCTGAGTAGCCTCCAGATCGAGCTCAATCTTCCTAGCTCTCTACACTAGGACAAAATAATCATCGATTCCAAGAGGAATCAATTGTTGTCTCACATTCTAAACTTAAGCAAAAATTGTTGGTATTTCTCCTCTGCATTAAGAATAAACTGAGACAAATAACCATGAGAGCATGACGAATTCAACTTCATACTACATAATCAAGCGATTACCCTGTACCAACCTGATAAACATGTCTTGCATTTGCCTCTAGGTGGACAGTGATATGAATCGATCTCTAAAGGTGCTCACAAACTTGCCTTACTAAATCAATTTTTTCCTACAACTGACCTCGCCATCATCTCTCGGCTTCTCCCTCTAAAACAAATTTAGCTAATATAACCATCCTCTTCGTTGGACAAGACAATCCATCTAAGATCTTCACCCTCAGCTACCAGTTTCCAACATCTACCGGTCCTCATCCTTTAGAAAGGAGAGGTGGTCTCATATCCTGAAATAATTTCAAGTACTTCATCTAACCTTCTCCACTGGAACTAGCCTGAGTCTGAGAGTTTTAATCAACTGCATTACTTCAATCATCATCTCAGTAAATGCATCTATATTCACAGTTATCTTTGGGGGTGTATCAACTTCTACATTATCATCTCTAACTTTTTCCTTCGGATTTTTCATATTTCTGAAATAACATAAAAGAGATTATAATTAGATACAATTTAATTCTTTATCAATATTAATTTATGAATTAAAGTAATCATTCTAATGGCTCATTTAGATTATGATTAAATCTGATTGCTCTAATACTAGCTTTATCACGACCCAATACGATGCTTAGAATTAATTAAAGCGGATACTGCGGTCGGACGATATTAACATAACTAACTATCCATATTTTTAAAACTTCTAATATATATAAAAGAGCCGCTAATAATCCACAAGTATAATAAAAAATTTTAAATCATCCAACTATAACAGAAAATCTGTAACTAAAATCTCAATCCACATAGCCATATATAGGGTTGTAAACGAGCCGAGCTTGAGCGAGCTCAGGCTGGG
>NW_018164444.1:31634012-31635397 GCF_001263595.1 Phalaenopsis equestris | reverse complement strand
ATATATAATATATTATTATATAAATAATATATGTAATATATTATTATATAAATAATTATATAATTTTTTTTTATTTCGAGATAACACGAGCGAACAAAGAACTGTTGGTGTTCGGCTCGTTTATAATTCGAGCTTTAAAAACTTGTTTGTGTTCGACTCGTTTACTTAACGAATGAGCCGAACACGAGCTGTTCGCGAACAACGAGTTTTTTTGATAGCCCTAGCCATATATGTCTATCCAAATAAAATAGTACAAAAAAAAATACAAACATATCATGCCTATAAATCAAGTCTCTCCTATAAGACATATCAACTTAAAATTTTTCTTTTCCTAAAAGAAACCATTAATTGCAACCATAAGTTTGGCTTATTGAATAATTATAATCTAATATGCATTAAATTCTTATACTTTATTATACATAAATGACCAAAAGAAATTACAGTTCATTTCATTAAAATATTAAATTTCTCTCATCCGATTTCACTTTAAACTTTTACCTTTTTTAACATTTTTTAAAATCATAATAGAAGTATCGTCAAACAAGAAGGTATCCTAAACGACATCGTAAAAAAATTATCTGAAGATTTCCTTAAATCGCACCCGAAGGCGCACTTTTATCATTTTCTTTAACATGCATGGGTACATCGCATCTTCTGTCAGCACTATCTGGGGATAATTCTATATGACTTAAACCATTATAAAATCGTTTAAAATGTACTTTCATTAGTTTTTCTTCCATTCCTTATATCATTTCAGACTTTCAAAATGAAATTCATGAATAAAGTGCTGGTTTTAAATCATGTATTGTAATTATTCATCTAATTAAACATTAGTTTAATGCATAAAAGAAAATAATCACTAACCTTGCCTAGCTTGCGCCTAGCTTCTTGCCAAGCTGACTCCCTAACCCTTGACCTCTTAGACTTAAGTGCGCTTCAACCTAAATTGGAGTTAAACATTATTATTTTATTAAATATTATTTCCTAATTAAGTAAATTAAACTTTAATTTAAAAAATACCTTGTCTTTAAAATTATTTGTCTTCTTAAGGATTAGCCGGTCTTCTTCCTCGCTTCCTTAGAGCAATAAAGTTTAATAATATTAATTAATTTAACCAACTTCAACATTAATTTTATTAATAACATAAGATTTAACATTTACATTTTAGGCTTTCAGGTCGATCTTACCCTCTCACTTCATAAACGTCCTCTCCTCAAAGCCAAAATCCCTATATTTATGTTCTGATTAAATTGACATTGCATTTGTTTACTCGCACACACCAACAAATTCATTAAATTGCTTAATAGAAACCTAACGTACCTAAAAATTCCTTGGTTGCCTGCAACTTTCCCCTTCCCTCACATGAAATTTGCGTCAACTCTTTC
>NW_018164444.1:31618379-31633993 GCF_001263595.1 Phalaenopsis equestris | reverse complement strand
TTTCCCTCAATTCTCTTGATTTATTAGTTTCAATCCTAATATCACATAATTTAGTTTAACCTTTAATTACGTTTAACATTTATATATATTATTTAATAACATAATTTCTTAAAACAATTTATAAAACTCAACTTACTCAGCTGTCTACTCCACTTGAACTCATGCACATGAACTTCGGCTCCTTTCATCCTCCCTTATATGAGAGCACAACGCCTCCTTACTCTTCCTCTGCGCGAGCACGACACAGTCTCTTTCCTCCTTTAATTCTCTGCACACGAGCATAGTGCCAAGTCGTTCAACATTCCTCCACGAGCACGATTGGGGCACAACGTTGAATCGAGTACGGGGGAAACCCGCACGAAGCCAAACTCCTTCGTTATTTCCCTAGGGTTTGACATGATAGAGATGTCGCACACGAGGCTTCTTCTTGATGCTGCAGTTCTTCCCCTTCCTTTCCTCCTTGTTCGTGGATACGAAAGTTTCTCCTCTCTCTCATTCTCACGGGATATGATCGAGTGAGAAGTAAAATGGCAAATGTTGTGATCTAATCTCAGCCAAGAGGTGGCTTTCCACGTTGGCGCCTATTTTTTAATAGTAATAATAATACTACTATTATTATTATATTTTAAATTCAGTTATTACATATACCTTCTTATATATGCATGAAAAGTGTATTTCACTTTTAAAAGTTATAACAATGGTTTTTTTGACTCGACAAATGATTTTAATTGTAGAAATGTAAAATATAAAATTTAGGTTTTAGCCATGTAAATTCATAAGAACTGAGTAGTATGTATGTAATTGCTCCTTTAAGTTGATTTGAGAAACAACCTTTTAATAATGTTCAGTGACATTTCAATAGAGAAAATATGGAATTTTCAATAAAGAGCAAAAAACCACCGAGAAAGTTTTGTTGTTTCAAGCTGAACTTGCTGAATGCTGAACTAAATGTTAATTTATCACGTTCTGTGCAGGGCTGTGCTGGGAAGTGTGAGTGACTACTGTGCTCACCATGCGCACTGCACTGTGATGATAGTGAAGGAACCCAAACACAAGCACTGAACCCAACAAATTCCTGCAATTCTATCGTAAGACTTTCAAATTGCAGTGCGATTAAAACTTTGTTTTGTATAAAACGTTTGCGTGGGGTGATTAAAACCTTTAATATGCTTTATCTAATATTTTACCAATATTAAGCACAGTTTGGCTGTGTGGTTTTGATCTGAATTTTATAGATGTGGTCTGTTTGCTGAATTCGTTTGGCCTGGAGAATTTCTTGCTTTCTGAGAAGCTCAGTCATGTGGTGCTAGCTGTGTTTGAAGAGCATACTATAGCTACTTTATTTTATTTTTTTTGGAAGATTTACATACATGCCAGTCAATTCTTATTTATTTACATAGCTAACACCTAAACTTCAATCATTACGTATATGCCATTTATACATGGAAAGGTGTATTTGACTTTTTAAAAATTAAATTAGTGGTACTTCTGATGTGGCGTGATGAAATATTTGGGTGGAATAGATATAAAGATACAAGTTTATCTGTTAGATATGTAAATATATAGGAATTGTGTGGTTTGTATGTGAATGCCCCTTTTGCCTTCATTATTATTATAGTAATACGGCTTATATTAGTTAATCCGTTTTATTGTTAACAGATCATATCTACTTATAAGCATAGCTTTTGGTACAGGATGAATAGATAAGTTTTCTTTTGTCTTTTGGTATTTTAGATCTTTCCCTTTGTAGTCATAGTGGTACCAGGAATTTTGCCAACCAAATTACTCGTTTTGTTTCTATGGGGCACCTTGACTCTAGATATTCTCTGGTCGAACCGTCGGGCTTCCCCGAATATTATGGTGAGATGGATGTTATGAGGTGATTTTATTTATCCGAGTTTGATGAAGATGACTATGGTCAAGTAGAATTCACAACTGAGTTTGTGGATGACTGTGGTTAAGCAGAATTCACGACTCAGTGTGTGAGCGGATTTGCACTGAATTTCGTGTTAAACTGGATATCCTTTTTAACATGCACGTCTACCCATTGAATGATTATTTAAATTGGGAGCAATTTGTAAAAAACTTCTTTGAATACATGGAAATATCACCAGAGAGCAGGTAAAATATGTAGGCTGTTGATTAAAAGGGGGAGCAGCGGCTTGGTGAGCGTCTTGGTGGCTGCGGCTATAACAAATGCGAAGACGAGAAAAAAGGACTACTCTTTAGGCGGTTCAGAATGTAGCAGCTTTTGAGAGGACACTTCTTATCCACTGTGAACTAATGTTGTGTACAGTATCAGCATTGTGCACCAAAATTCAGGTAAGTGAAAATACTGAGGAATTCTATTGCCATAGCACATAATAATCTCAATGAATCAAACAATCAATTGGCTGATCGTTGCGTTGGAGGACCTCCTGACGTGACTCAGGACAAGGAGTTAAGCTTGGTTTGTTCATTTTACCAAGCGGTTACTCTTGTTTATAAAGCTTAAATGCAAATTAATAGACATACCCGAAGTGTTTCTCATGAATAATGTAAGATTTGAACACTCAGAAGCCTGTAACAGAACTGTCAGATTATCAACCTTAGTGTATGCTCTACAGGTTGAACCTAGCAGATGTATCAAGAAAGGCAAACAACAAATAGGACATCCCACAAGTTGAAGCTTGATGATCCCAATCTAAACAGATCACAAAATATTTCCCGTTCAAGAAACAGATCGTGCAATCATGTTCGACACATAGAAAATGCTCGAGGGTCACTCATTGAAGACGACGAATGCAACAACTTGAAACTTGAAGCTAATTCACATCAAACACTATTAAAATGTGTAGATAATGTTATTCAAAAAATGCACTGTCGCTAAATATGGAGGGACTAACTCGGTTTGGGACTGGTTTTACTAGGCTAAGATGGCTTGGCCGTGTTGACTTGGGTTAGGTTTGCGTTGATCCTGATGAAGCCGGGTTTGCCTTGGTTTGACCCGGGTGAAGCTGAGTTGACCCAGGTTAAGCTGGGTCGACTCGGCCCGGGTCGACTTAGGATAGGCTTGAGTTAATCCGTGTTAAGCTAATGAAGCCGGGTTTGACTCGGTTTGACCCGGGTGAAGCTGAGTTGACCCAGGTTAAGCTGGGTCGACTTAGGATAGGCTTGAGTTAACCCGTGTTAAGCTGGGTTGACCCGAGTTAAGCTGGATTGATTCGGGTTGATCTGATTAGGTTTGAGTTGACTTGGTTAAGCAGGTTGACCTGGGTTAAACTGGCTTGACCCTAGTTAAGCTTGGTTGACTCAAGTTGACTTGTGTTAGGTTTGAGTTGACTTGGGTTAAGCTGGATGAACCCGAGTTAAGTTGGGTTTGATTTGGGTTGACCTGGGTTAAGCTGAGTTGACCTAGGTTGACTTAGGTTAGATTTAAGTTGATAAGGGTTAAGCTGGGTTGACCCGAATTAAGTCACGTTTAAGCCAAGTCAAGTCTGGGTTGGGTCAGACCAATGTTGGGTTAGGTCTAAGGTTGGGTTTAGGTTAGACCTAAGTTGGGTTAGGTATGAGGGTTAGGTCTAAGGTTAGGCTTGGTTCAAACCTAGGTTGGGGTAGGTCTTAGCTTTGTCAGGTTTGGGTTGGGTCAGACCCGGGTTAGGTTTAGGGTTTGGGTTAGAGCTGGGTTGGGTTAGGTATAGGTTAGACTAAGTTTAGATGAGTTAAAGTTAGGCTGGGTTCAGGTCGACCTAAGTCGAGCCCAAACCCAAGCCTAATCCAAGACTATTGAGTTGATTAACCTAGCCTAAAATCACCTTCCGGGAGGAGGAGGCTGATCAGAGGAGAAGTCTCGCCAAAGGGATGCTTTCCTACTTCATTTTTTCGAGTTTTCTGAGGTAAGTACATAATAATTGGGGATGTCCTGAGAGCACCGAAGACCGCCTATTTATAAACTGAGAAGGCAGTGGCAGAGGGTTCTTGACCGTTCAATTAGGTGGTGCATCAACGACAAAGATGAATCAGAAGGTTAAAGAGCCACGGATCGCTGCCGACAAAACGACTTGACGGTTTATGGTCTGATCCATGGATGAAGGTCACATATCAATGGCGTGTCAAGTGGAGTGGCCACACAGAGTGGTCACTCCAGTTATACCTGAGCGTGGTCATGCCGAGGCCTGGTGTGACCAAGCTGAGGAACATTCTGTTGAGGTCACGCCCCGGTTAGGCGTGACCGCATTGAGGTAATTTTGGGCAAGTTCAAAAAATGGGCAGGTTCACTTTGGCCAATCTGGCTACACCGGATTAAGAGGTGATGTCTGTGCAAGTCTTATTTGACCAACATTGAGGTAAACAAATGGACCGCCAATATGTGGTGACTATTCAAATTATGTCGCATATATTGTTGTTGACTGAAGCGATCAACAAATTTTGAAAAACATTGATTTGATTTGGATATGTCTAAAAAATTGGAAGTCGGAGTTTTGTTAAATGTAATGTTTGGAATATTGTGAATTGTAATGTTTGGGATCTGTTGGGAATTTCGGGTTTACCTGGCACATTAGTGGAAAAAACCGATGTGGATTTACTTCTATCTTAAATGTGTAAACAGGTTGACTGGATCAGGAAGGATAGAACTGAAGCTTATCATTCATCCTGAAAGATATTTAGAAAACTGAGAGAAAGTGTCTATACGAGGAAGGAAAGTGCGGGGACTAAAATCCAATCTAGAAGAGAGACGGAATAACTATATCATGAAGGACAATGTTGAAGCATACCATTCATCTATTCATCCTGATGACTAGTCGGAGAAAAAGATTTAAATGATTTGGTTTAATTTTGCTGGGGTTTGGTTTAATTTTGTTGGGGTTTGGTTTAAGGACTTGTGATGTGAATTTGTGTTGTGCTTGGACACATTAGGAAAGAGGGTACATGAACTTATTCTCAACCTAGAAGGTACTTATGAACGACTTAATTAAGATGATACGAGGATCTAAACTGAAGGCAAGTTAGGTGGTCAATTTAAAGCATATAATTAAGGAATTAATGTCTACCTTAAGCTCTGACCTGAATATTTTGAAGTTGGTCATTGAGCTTTTTGGCTTTTAAGGGTTATTCTGCGATGTGCATTGACAATACCAGAGTAATGCACATACTCTATTGGGTTTACAGAATCAATACATTGACTCATCAAATCTTATGTGGGGATTGAGGTCGATGAACCGAGAAGGGAGAGTTGTGTGTTGATTTGATTTGTTTAGGTTGATTTATTACTTATATAATCAATGACTAAACCCAAGAAAGGTTCCTAAGAAGGATTTTGCTTGCTCCAGGCTTGGTTTAGATTAGCCAAGGTATTGTCTTACCATAACTGGAAATACAACGAAAGCAATGAATAAGGTTGCTTAGTGCAGGGGCCGCATCAAGGCTTATTCTCAATAATAGAGAGCCAATGCCAGCCTGTTTCACTAGTCCACACCAGATAGGCTTAGTGACCCTAACTCGGTAGTGTGCAATGGCTATATTAGAGCCCATCCTAGATTTATAGAGCCAAAGTCAGTCCAGTGATCCTAACTCGGTAGTGTGCAATGGCTATATTAAAGCCCATCCTAGATTTATAGAGCCAAAGTCAGTCCGTGTTAAGGCTGGTGTGTCAACAAAGCGGACAAACTAAAGAACGGAAAGATATACCTTTTGTGTCCAATGAGCTAGACTGATTTAAGAAGTTTTATCTCAACTTAGAATTTTTAACTCAAAGCATTAATCTATGTCAGCGGCTGCAACTATGATTAGATTAACAAACACTGATCTCTTCGTGATGGTGTTGTATGAGACATGCTCCAACTTCCGATGCATCATCGGCTAGATATGTGGAAAGGAATGGTCAAGGCTAAACCATATCTAACTACCTTATATCCCCAGGTGTTCT
Source organism: Phalaenopsis equestris (assembly GCF_001263595.1). Classification (NCBI taxonomy): domain Eukaryota; kingdom Viridiplantae; phylum Streptophyta; class Magnoliopsida; order Asparagales; family Orchidaceae; genus Phalaenopsis; species Phalaenopsis equestris. The sequence continues at coordinate 31,628,088 of NW_018164444.1, read as the reverse complement.
ATGACTGTACTAAAGGGTAGTTGTTGTACTTTAGGTTTAATCAGCTAAGGCATAGGCTGTATGGCTAACCTCTTATTGATTAGCATCCTACAAACCTAGAGAAAGAAGAGAGTATTATGTACACATTCAATAAACTATATGATTTGGAAAGGTGCCCACTGACCAATCCTAGATTTATAAGTCTAAAGTACTGATTTGATCAGACCCGAAAATCCATCGACATCAGCTAGCCTTGCCGACTTCAATGAGTTAGTCCACTCTAACTTCACGTGCGACATTCTGAAACAAAGTCGGACAATGACTGACTCTAGGTTACATAGGCATAAATCTATCATAGTTTTACTCAATCAGGGTGGCAGTTTCGTTGGGGCCAGATGTAGAACAGCTAAAATTGGCATGCTCTGAAGAAAGGAACACGATATCTCGTTAGTGTGTGATAAGCTAGACTGAGAGAAAGTCTGTTAGGACATTTACCTTAACTTATAATTTTCAACTTAAAGCATTAGTTCACAAGACTAACCTTGACTGGTTCGGAATTAATCAACTTGGTCACATTGTGATGGTGCCGTGTAATGCGGATTCCAACTTCCAATGAACCAAAACCAAACTTGTGTAGTGTTTGAATAAGAACAAACTAAGTTCAGTAAACCTTTTTCGGTGTGCGATGAGTATACTAGATGAGACTGAGACATACTTCGACCCATATTTATTGATTCAATATATTGATGATTGTTGGGAGGTCAATCAAACTGCTTACATTGTGTTGGTGTCATATGAGGAGTACTCCAATTTCCAATGGACCTGACGAAGTTTCAAAGAAGGGTTATGATCGACTAAACTGAAAGGGACATATGTGATCCATCACATCTCAGATTTACTATTCAAAGGATTGACAACCAAAATCAGCCCTGATTGATTTGAAGTCAACTAATCTGATCATATTGTGATGGTGCCACATGGGACGTGCTCTAACTCTGATGGATCAAACATAAACTTCTTTCAGTGTGAGATAGACTAAGTTGAAGAGGTACTTAGCCTAAAGGACTAAAAACCAACCCAACCACATCATGTTGGTGCCATGTGAGGCATAATCCAACTTCCAACGAACTCGAAGGGGTGCAAACTGGATTTGTTGTGCATTGTGTTAATGTTAAAGTTTTGGTTTGTTGGATTGTTTTGTTAAATTGGTGTTGTGAAAAGTTGTTCCATTTTTTAGACAAACATGAGTTTTCCAGTTATATTTGGATGTAGGAGACTGCATGAGGCATTACTTCTTGTCGAAATAGTGATTGGGGTAGTCTAAGGATAACATCCTTAAGACTACAAAGTGTTTTGATACTTGAAAATTTTGAGATTTTTTTTCTAATTTTCTTGGAGTTTTTTTTAAGTTTTTGGCTTCATTATGATTTTGATTGATTTTGATTGTTGTGTTTTTTGGTTGATGTGTTTTTGATTGTTGTGTTTTTATTGTTTTGATTTTGATTTTGAAAAAGTTACTGAATAATTTTGTGGATGTTTTGCTTTGAAAATTTTAATTATCTCAAAAGGACCTCTGTTTGTTTTTGCTTATTTATTTGAAATGAATGCTGAATAATTGTTAGTTTGTTTGTAAATGTTTGAGTTTAGAAGTTTTCCAAACTAGTGCCAATCTAAAATTTTTTATGTTCATCTAAGCATCATCCTGATAAAAGTTCAAGATTGATTCATTATCACAATCATTTAGTCAGAAAAGACATTACTTTTAAATAAAAGAACATCCATTCATTTATAAGCATATTCATTGTCTTTGATACATTCATATGATTGAACAAACATGAACATCATCAAATCTTCAAAGTTGTAGCGGCGTGGTACTTCACAACATAATGTCTTTGACGTAGTTGAAAGGTGTCTTCAAGTTTTTTTTTACTTCACAACATAATGTCTTTGACGTAGTTGAAAGGTCTCTTCAAGTTTTTTTTCTTTCTGAAGGTGATAAAGATTCATTTTTCATGGGTAGAAGGCATACAATACTTGACCAAGTCGACACAGTTTCAACTAAACACTTATGTCGATCCCGGAAGCAAAGGAATGGAATGTGATCTAGCAAACTCACCGGGGCCGGTTATCGTGGGCTCCCTACCAAATATCAATTTGCACGAACTTAGAAAGGAACTGTGCAAAATGGACGCTGGAAGTCGTTAGAGTCAATATGAGGTGGAATGCAGTAATCTATGTCACAAATATCAATGATAAAGCTATCTCGTATGCTTGAAGGAGGCAAGATGTGCCAAGATACAAATCTCTTGATCATAAATCTGGGTATCAGAGGGATGTCATCCACTTCTTCACTCTATAGAATTCCAGGTTGATTCCCTTCACGGTCTCAGATATAGTTGTAACAACATCTATATTGAAGAGTCGCTCTTCCTTTACCTTTATTCCACCTCTTAAGCACGTTGTAGGTGCGCCTCTTAAGCTCTCCCGATGGCCTTTATCTTAAAAATTATAGATTTTATGGATAATCTTCTGCTATTTTATCTCTGAGAAGGCTCCGATAAAGAATCTTAACTGTTCCAAGATGTTGACGAATTTCCCTCCTACCTGCTCAAAACACTCAAAACTTTGAGTTCTCATCCTCTTTCATCAGAGTAATGGATCATCAGTCTCACCCTCTGATGGAGGTTCTGGTCTCTCAAGGGAAAAGGAATGTGGTATATATTTGAATCTACTGTCTCGAATGATCTGTGACAGTTCTGTGGGTACATATTCCTCAAAGGTGGAAGCTTGTTTGGCATTTGCTTCCCTTGCTATTCTGTCGTGTTTTCTTTTCATCCTTAAAATTTAAACCTCCGCTGTGTTTTGGTGAGTGTAGGCTTTACCACTATTTACTTGATCTCAGGCTCTATAAGTGTGTCACTGGGATTATCTAACTGCATTCATTTCAATGATGGGCAACAACCGCCTTCTTTATGGAAAACTCAAAAGGATTCTCCTGAAGAGGTAGTTCACACTCAATTGTACGTATTTCTAGATCATTGCAGATTATGTTTAAATTTGTATAATCTATGCCAAATCTGATGACTAGATTGTTTGTCAGAAGTGCTTGATCAATTTTCAAAGAGATGCTTTCTTTGAAAGAAAGGATGTCCTTTCTTGATGACATTCCCTGCAATCAAATAAATGAAAAAAGTTAGTTGTCATCTAAAAGCTCAAAATTTTAAAGGAATTTAAAGGATTAAAGAGAGCAAAAATAGGATTCAAGAAAACAAGTTTAGCATAAAACAAATCTCAAAATGAATAATTCAAATTTTAATTAAAATATTTAAATAATATCTTATAATGGTTTTACTCTCATGTCTCTTTAGATACACCATTTCACTTATTATATTTCCTTAAATAATGTCCATTAATTGGGGGTATCAGATGTTCTACCTTGTGGTATCCTAGTTGATAAAAACCCCCTGATAGACTTTTTCTATTAATGAGGCATTTCTAAATTAGTTTAAATTTGTTGCCAATTTTTCAGTGAGTTAGAATAAGTCTTTTGAGAACTAGAACCAAATCTCCTACATGAAAAGTTTGGAGCCTAACTAACTTTTTGTAACTTTTTGTGTGCATGGATCATGCGTAACCGGTACAACTTGAGATTTTGTTTTGCTATTAGATGAGCTTCATCCAACCCCTCGAGTTCTTCTTGTCGTAATCGGATATTCTGTTCCAGAAGGTTTACTATGTATGTTACAATTCTCAACGAAGGAAGCTGAACCTCTTGAAGAAGTACGACTATGGACCCATAAACTAACAAAGAGGGAGTTGGCTGAGTTGGAGTTCTTTGTGTAGTTCGGTAGGCCCAGAGTGCTTCTACTAGTTGTTCATGCCATTGCCTTTTATTTTGATCCAACATCTTCTTTAGAATTTGTACTAGAGGTTTATTGAAAGGTTCAACTAATCCATTGGCTTGAGGGTAATAGCAGTGGAATAGCGCCGGTCAATATTGCGTCGAGTCACAAAGTTGTTCTTCTTGTTGCTTTTGAGAGTAGGACCATTATCTGATATGAATCGTCGGGGGATACCCATTCTATATATGATTTGGTTCCTTAAGAACTGGAGTACATTGTGGGCTTTGATTTTTCTTAACGGCATGACCTCTGCCCATTTAGAGAAATAATTTTTTGCAGCTAATATAAACCTATTGTCTTTCAATGAGGAAGGGTCAATAGATCTTATTATGTCTGTACCTCAGTATTCGAAGGGCCAAGAGGCAACCATAGGGCATCGTATATTAGGGGGTGATGTAACAACAAACCGTGCACTTTACACTAATGGCAACATATGATAGTCTCCATGCAGCCACTGATCATTTTAGTTCAATATTATCCCATTTTTTATTTTTTCTTTCTTTTTGGGGTTCGATTGGTGAGCACTACATAATCTAGATTGTGCCTCTTTAAAAATCGTCTGAGCTTCTTGCTTGTTTAAATATCGTAGCCACATATGATTGAAGGATCTTCGGTAAAGTGCATCGTTTAAGAGTGTTAAAGGAAAGACTCATTTTTATATGGTGAGTGAGAGATTTATCTTTAGGAAGCTTGCCTTCACTCAGGTAATCTACGAAAGGAATTCATGAATATGAATCTTCTTCTTTATGCGTCATTGTGGCGATGTGCTCTTTAGAGTTTAATTTACTCAAATGCTCCATATCAATGGGGGAGAGGATCCAACAAACTTGAACTTTGATTGGAATATATTCTTCTTCCGGACAAACCATTTCCTTAGTTAACTTTACCAAATCATATGCAATAGTGTTGTTACCACAAGGAATTCTATATATAGTAACATCTAGTATCCGTTCAAGTAACTTCATGCCGTGCTAATGATATTATTGGAGTTTAGGCTTTAATATCTAATATTTTCTAGCAACGTGATTAATCACCAACTTTGAATCTAAAAAAAATCTTTATCTTTTTGACCTCATTGTAGTTGCTAAGTGTATGCTAGTGAGCAGGGCTTCATATTTAGCTTCATTATTGGTGCATGACTCTGACAAATGATATGCGAATGTCAACATTCCTCGATCAGAGGTGATGAAGATTAACCCAATTCTTGCTTTAGGAGAGATAATTTCATGTGAATTAACACCTTTCCTAGAGGGTGAAGCTCCATCAAATAAAGTTCCAAACAAGGTTTGTCTGTTACTTCAAGGTCTAAAACTTGTTCATCAGGGAGATCATCCTTGAGAGCAGAGTCTGCAGGTAATGGGTGTGCTGTAAGGAAGTCTGCTATGTTTTGACCTATCAAATTGCAAATAATTTTCGACCATCTTGCTAGTCTTCCAAATAGTGTTGGGTGAGTCATCAAATATAACAAATGATTGAATTTAAAATGAGACTGATTTTGTGAGAGAACATGTAATTTCTTAATTTTTGGACTGCAAAAATTAAGGCTAAACAATACTTTTCAATTGGAGGATAACTCTTTTCAGCTTGTATCTGTCCACTGGTCAAGTAATATGATGAATTCTGTTTTCCTTCCTCATTAATTTTAGTTAATAAGGGGCCAAGAGAATCATCTAAAGCAAAAGCATATAATATCAGCGGTCACCCTAGGATGGGTACCGCTAATATGGGGGGTGTTGTCAAATATTGTTCTATTTTTTTAAACATTTGCTAACATTTATCATCCCAATCAAATTTGACATTCTTTTTTGTCAATGCCGAAATAGTTGACATATTGTAGGGAGATTAGAGATAAAGCATTTCAGATATGCCAACTTACCTTGAAGTTATCTTAATTGAGTTAAGTTTTTAGGGGGTGGCATTTCTAATTTTTCTTTGATCTTCTCTGGCTCTATTTCAATCCCACGATCACTACAAATCCTAAGAATTTCCTAAAAGCTATACCAAACCCATATTTTAAAGGATTTATCTTAAAGATTGTGGAGACACAATCGTTTAAATATAATTCTCAAGTCATAAAGATGAATTTCTTTTTCTTTTGTTTTAACTACTAGGTGATCAACATAGCATTCAACTTGTTCGTATGTTAACTCATCAACGATTTTGATCATGTAGCGCTGGTAAGAGGCACCAGTGCTCTTTAGACAATTTGGTATGACTTTATAACAAAATACTCTGATAGGTGTTCTGAATGTTATGTTCGTATGTTAACTCATCAACGATTTTGATCATGGAGCGCTGGTAAGAGGCACCATTGCTCTTTAGACAAATTGGTATGACTTTATAACAAAATTCTCTGATAGGTGTTCTGAATGTTGTGTGTTTCTCATCCTTCGAAGCTATTTTGATTTGGTTGTAACCTGAAGAAACATCCATAAATGAAAAGATAGCGTGTGAAGAAGCAATATTCACCATCAGCTGTAGTGTGGGCAACAAGAATTCATTCTTAGGGCAAGCTTTATTCAGGCCTCTGAAATCTATACATATATGGATTTGTCCATTCTTTTTTACTGGCACAACACTGACCAACCATGTAGGGCACTTTACTTCTCTTATAAATCCAACCTTGATCAATTTTATGACTTCGACGACAATTTATTGTTCAATTTCTAGCCTCATTCTCCTGAGAGCCTATTTGACTATCATAATCACTGGTAGTATTTCTAATTTATAAACTGTTGCATCGAAAAATAGTCCTGACATTTCCATATATGTCTAGGCGAAAAGAGTCTTTATATTCCATCAATAAGTCAACAAGGTTTTCAACTTCTTTTTCATCCAAAAGAGAACTTAAGAAAGTAGGTCTGAGGTTATCCTGAGTTCCGAAATTAACTTCTTTTAATTCATCAACTATTGATTTCATTTCTTCTTCTAGTCCAGGAGCTGCATCTTCGATTGAGGGATCATCTAAATCTCCTGAACTTCTTAAACAGAATTTCCTACCAAGGTGGTCAACTTTTGAATAAGTTTTTTTGGAGTTCTAGATAACTTATGATTGTCATACAAAATTTCTTATCATTTGATGGATCTATTGTAGCAAACACAACACCAGCTCTTGGCATATCCTTTCTGTTCTTGGTATCCCAAAGATTTATGGAATAATGTGACTACTGTTTATAAAATGTATGAGGTATCAAGCCTTGTTCAACCAACTTCAACACATAAGATGGATAACAATCAAAGGGTGACTCTACCAATTCATTGAGATTACTGTTTTTAAACTAAATATTCGACCCTTGATAAAATTTTTGATTTTGATATCCATCAGTTTAGGTTGCAACCTTAACCTTCAACCTAGCCACTGTCTCTAAGGACAACGAGGTTAGGGTTAAATTGCAGATGTAGTGGTTGATTTTCTGGTATGCAGAAATTTTTGAAAACGAGGTTAGGGTTAAATTGCAGATGTAGTGGTTGTAGAAATTTTTGACTTGTTTCCTTTTGTAGTCACTGCCCCTTCTTCTAGATCATCTTTTTCTAGGAGTATTTTCCAGGGAACAACAAAATGCCCTATAGTGTCTGTTTCATCCTCCGAGTTGTATTCAAAGTCGATATGTACATGAGGGGTCTCCTCTACACATTTAGTTTTACATTAGAGTTTCTTTTGATTCTATCATTTTTTAAACTTTGAAAATTATCGGAATGTTTGACAATGATTTGGGGTTTCTCCTTATTAGTAAAGGGTACTTCTTTTCTTCTTTGTATTTTCTTTTAATTTTCTCTTGGTTTTCTTTATTCATTATTATAGCATCCTTTTTTATAGTCATTTTTCCTTGTACAACCATTCTTCATTGTCATCTTAGCCTCTTGTTTCCAAACATTTTTAGAGAAAATATAATTTGATTCTTCGGAACATAATAGGCCGTGTCTTCGTAAATTCCCACCTCATGTATAGGAAATGATTGTAAGTCTCCTCTAATGCTTTGTTCAGTGCCATTGTGATAATATTTGATACATTGATGAAGGGACGAAGACACCATTCTATGCTCATGAAGCGAAATTCTTCCAAGGAATGCGTTGAAAGATGTATCTGAGTTTATGATGTGAAATTTTGCTTTAGTTTGAATATTTCCAATCTTAAGTGGTAGTATTATTTATTCAAGTGCTCTTTCAACTTTTTGAGTAAATCCTCATAGTAACATCTTATTGGATGAAAGTCTACGTATGTCTGTGTCGAGGAATGAGTGTTTTTAGGTTCATAATGCTCACATATGCACTTGGATCAATAAGAACTATAGATAATTTAAATCGTATTGACTGATATGTATAGAGGTTGGCTATGGTCTATTGTTCTCAAGAGAAGGTCATCATCGGTAAATGTCAGTTTGGTGCCTTCAATAAAATAGTTTACTTCTCCTTCAGATGTTAACAAGGGCATACAAATCTCAGGATCCTGTAGTGCTTTAATTAAATACTCCCTCATCTCTTTGGAAAAAGAACGGTGTCATAGATACTGAGCTTGGCCACCAATTCTTAGATGGGATAATACATTATAATCAATCCTTGGGGCAACTTTCACAGGGTCATCTTGGATAGAAACATCTTCTGGCAGTGTCGGTGTTGAATTATGTTCATTGATTCTTGTAGTTTCCTTTTGGAATTCACTATGTGGTTGGAGTACTTTTGCCTCTTCGAAGGCTAACTTCCAGAACTTCTGTTGCAGAATTGTCAGTAGAGTGTTTCATGATTTCAGGGATTTCTTCTTGGGTTTCTTCTAAATTTGAATTTTCTAATTTGATTCTAATATGTATACCCTTAAAATTGAGTACAGGGGCATCACTGTCAGAAAAACAGTCATCATTTTCATAAGTTTTTCTTTTATGAATTGAGAATTATTATTATTAGGATTGTTAGGATTTTTGTTGCTGTTAGAATTATTACTTAAAGTCGATCGATAAGGATTTATCAGAAATAAATAAGATATAATCAGAACCACTACTCATTTTATTAATAATCCTAGAGGGATAGAAATAAAATTCGTACAGAGTTAGTCGTGTGAAGGACACAAGAACATCGGCTAAAATGATTATTCTAGGAAGAAAACACTCTGCTGTCCTAAACATTTCTATACATGATTTCTCCCCCTTAACTCATCCTTTAGGTGTTGCTGAATTTAGTGAGTTTTTTTTCTTATTTTCCCTTAAAAACTACATAGTCGTTAGACGTTTGAGTTCCTTTATGAGTTGCTTTTGAAAAACTTTGAACTCTCTTGATGATTTACCCAATAATTTTGTATATAACTGATAGCGACTTTATATATGCTTAAAAATATAAGTATTTAATATTGCTGCTAAAAGATTTAATTCCTCAGCAACTTTACCAAAACTTAATAACAATTATAGATCCGATAAAGATGAATGTATAAAATATTCAATAATTGTAAAGTCACACTTATCAACGTAAATATACGTATCGCTCAAACTAGCACTTTCTTTATAAACTTTACCGATCTTCATTGTCGGTAACAGTTTCGCAGAAATGAAGAAGTGCCAGTGTTTCAAAATGGGATTTAGGAGTGTTGCAGAAAAACTAACATACCCGTTTTCTCTCATTTCCTAGTCTTCAGTTTCGTCCGTTAAAAATTAATAAATTTCATTCATCTAGTTTCTTGTCGGGTCGAAGTTGGAATAGCGGCAGACAGAAACGTTCTCGATCATGTATAATTCATTGATCCATGCAGGAGTGAAAGTTATCCATCTACCTCGCACATAAACGACTCCCTGGTTGATTCCATGCAAATTTGCATAAAATTCCTTTACCACAGGAACAACCAC
>NW_018164444.1:31617929-31618146 GCF_001263595.1 Phalaenopsis equestris | reverse complement strand
ATCGAATTTGGGAGTTTAAAAGGGTAACTCCCGCCCAAAAACCGCCATTCAAACTCCAGAAACTACCATCTCGCCAGTCTCACAGTCGGCGGGGTTGAGGGCGCCGTTGGCGAGCCTTCTGTCATTATTTTGCCTGGACTCTCAAGAAAAACCCGCGGTCGGCGGCGTCGAGGGCGGCGTCTGCACCCAAGGCAAAAATTGCACAGTTTCGCTCTGG
>NW_018164444.1:31613915-31617829 GCF_001263595.1 Phalaenopsis equestris | reverse complement strand
AAACCATTCTCTCATAGGCCAAGCCATATTTAATTCATTAGAGATTTTATCCCGAATATAGAAAAGAATCTAAAAATACAAAATTTGTTGCCTTGAACATAACCCATTTTGTATGGCGAGTATTTATATTTATTGATTGCAACTATTAAAGTGCTTGATGATTAGACATATCATAATTCTCTTATACCAATAGAAGTACTACAAGCAATTATTGTCCTCGATAAAGGTAAGTTCCAGCTCCTCTGATTATTACTAATAAGATTCCTAGCACTAATGTTAACAATATTTGTATGTCCATCGTTCCAAGGAGGTTGCAACTTGGTCCTTTAGGTAAGCTCCCTTACTTTGTTTCTTTGTCGCATTAGCAATAACTGTATGATTCATGTGTTATGGTTTTCAAGCATTAGCATCTTCTCGTGGTCTTGTTGATGAGCATGTTTAGCATAACTGTAATATTCATTATATTCTTGGGAGTAACTGCCTAATCAAAGGTATGAGCGATATCAATGATTTTCTTTGTTGGGTTGGTTAGTTATTAATATGAAGTTTAGTTATGCTGTTTTAGATTTCAGTTGATTAATTTAAATTGCTTTGAGTTTATCAATTTTTTAGACATTTATTGAATTATTTTGATGGTCTTTTTTTGTATGAGGGATCCAGAGACTTGTTATGTTTTAGTGAGAAATGATTTCCAAATTTCTACAAGTTTTTTTTTTTTCCCTCAAATGTATTTTAGTCCATATTTTTCTTTTTTTCTATTCCTTTTCTATCTCCCACATCTTACCCTTTTATCGAACGATAAGTGCAGCATAATTGTAGGACATGTGCATCATACAAACATTATGAGATCCCAGCCAGGGCAAATAATTTTTTATTCTTCTGTGTTGGAATTTCATTTGTGATGCAATTTTAGTAAAAATACTGAGCTGTATGTGATGTAGTATTTTAATCTAAGTTGAAAGTAAGAAGGTCTCTTCACCTTTGCCAATTTATCAAAGTTAAATACGCATAGCCAGGTTTCTTTTGTTGATTCAAGTGTAATGTTTTCCGAGAGCTACAATCAATTGGTAATTAATGGTTGAGTTTTTAAGATGAAGTAATCAAGCTTAAAGCTATTTCAACTATGTCTTAATGAAGTATTTCCTGTGATGTTTTTCTTTCTTGTAATGCTTTTAGATATCAGGAATTTTGAAATACAATGATCCTCTGTTGAATTTAAATTAGAATTTAAGGGAAGTATTCTTCTTCCTTGGAAAAACCTGGTAACATTTCCTTGATCTTTGATTTGGTGGCTATCAATCAGGAAGGACGACAATCAGGCAACTAAATTAGGAGTTTTCAATAATTAGGAAATTCCTTATTTAAATTATTTCTAATATCTTTATTCTGATTTATTTTCCTTTTAGCTGAATATTTAGATTAGAAATATGTATTATTAAGTTACCTAAAATAGATTATACAAAATATTTGTATTCAAAATAGATTGTAAGAGTATTATTTAATAAAATGAAAGCAAAGGGAAAAGACATCGAGCCTATTCAGTATTCAACCTATTTTTCTCAAAACTTTGACATGGTATCAGAGACAAAATATTGCTCTAACCACCGATAGTTTTTGGAGGACTGTCAAGGCTCCATTCCCGCCGACCTTCTTGCGGGATGGAAAGTGAGGAATTATTTCTTTGCCTTGATTTTCGCTCGTCTGCTCGTCGTCTCATTATTTCTTCGTTTGCTCCGTCTTCGTTCTACTTCTTCCTCTTCGACTCGATCTGTCTCGATAGAACCTCTCCTTCATTTGAACTACACCTGTTGTGCCCACATCAATCTGTTTCGCCCTAAACTATCGCCTTCGTGATCGAACTCACGCGATACAGCGCAATTAGCTAGGAACGCAACGACGGAATCGCGGCTTACAGAGACCCCCATTTTGCTTCTCCTTTCGCTCCTCCCCAACCCAACCGCATTTACGTCAACTCTGGGACTTCCCATGGCGCCATGAGCAACGTCTGCCACGACCCTGCACTGTAATGAGCGGCTTCGCTCCTGAGAATGTTCCGATCTACACTGCCCTCGCGAATCAGTTCACCGTTTTTGATTGCTGGTTCACTTCTGTTCCGGCTTCTACCCAACCAACCGCTGCTTTCCTCACTTCCGATAGTCGTTGGAGTTACAATTGACGACAAGGAGGCAAAGGTTCGAAGGCTTTGTCCGCTTCAGATCTCCTTCGCTGGCCATAACTGCTTTTGCGGCATCTTCTGCGACATCTTAGACTACTTCTGCTTCATCTTCGGTTTCTTCGTCGCACTCAAGGATTGAAGGCTTTGACACTCCTTCCTAGACCGACGGCTTCGGCTTCGACATACCCTAGATCTTCGGCTTCGACACTTACGGCTTCGACACCCTTGGCTTCGGCATTCACGACTTCGACATCTCAGCTTCAACACGCGAAAATCAGGGAACAAATCGTCCTTGTCGTCACAGGAAGAGTCAATAGCATTTGAATTATTTAACAGAACGCATATCTTCTTTGTGGTCTATAATTAGTAGCATTTGGATCTTGAAGCAGATCCTACTTGTAGGCTATAATCGATGACATCTGGATCATGTAACTGAATCTTATTTATGGGCTTTGATCGGTAGCATTTGGATCACGACGCGAATCTTACTTGTAGGCTATGATCGATAGCATCTAGATCGTGTAACTGAATCTTATTTGTGGGCTATGATTGGTAGCATTTTGACCGTGTAACTGGAAGCGGATCCTTCTTGTGGTTATGAGTCAAATTTCTGAACGACAATGATAAATGATTTCTTGTTGTTCTTTGCTTAAATCATGTTATGGTCCAGGAGTTGTCTCTGAGGATTCAACATTCTCGGTTTCCGAACTCACGCGATACAATCGCAATTAGCTAGGAACGCAACGACGAAATCGCGGCTTACAGAGACCCCCATTCTGCTTCTCCTTTCGCTCCTCTCCAACCCAACCGCTTCTACGTCAACTCTGCGACTTCCCATGGCGCCATGAGCAACGTCTGCCACGACCCTGCACTGTAATGAGCGGCTTCGCTCCTGAGAATGTTCCGATCTACACTGCCCTCACGAATGAGTTTGCCTTTTTTGATCGTTGGTTCACTTCTGCTCTTGCTTCTACCCAACCCAACCGCTGCTTTCCTCACTTCTGATAATCGTTGGAGTTACAATCGATGATAGGGAGGCGAAATATCGAAGGCTTTGCGGCATCTTAGACTGCTTCTTCTGCTTCGTCTTCGGTTTCTTCGTCGCACTCAAGGATTGAAGGCTTTGACACTCCTTCCTAGACCGACGGCTTCGGCTTCGACATACCCTAGATCTTCGGCTTCGACACTTACGACTTCGACACCCTTGGCTTCGACATTCACGACTTCGACATCTCGGCTTCAACACGTGAAAATCAGGGAACAAATCGTCCTTGTCGTCACAGGAAGAGTTAATAGCATTTGAATTATTTAACAGGACGCATATCTTCTTTGTGGGCTATAATTAGTAGCATTTGGATCATGACGCAGATCCTACTTGTAGGCTATAATCGATGACATCTAGATCATGTAACTGAATCTTATTTATGGGCTTTGATCGGTAGCATTTGGATCAAGACGCGGATCTTACTTGTAGGCTATGATCAATAGCATCTAGATCGTGTAACTGAATCTTATTTGTGGGCTATGATTGGTAGCATTTTAACCGTGTAACTGGAAGCGGATCCTTCTTGTGGTTTTGACTCAAATTTCTGAATGACAATGATAAATGATTTCTTGTTGTTTTTTGCTTAAATCATGTTATGATTCAGGAGTTGTCTCTGAGGATTCAACATTCTCGGTTTCGGGACTTTCAATTTTGACACTTACGGCTGGGGGGGTTTTTGTACCAACAAAACAT
>NW_018164444.1:31604742-31613746 GCF_001263595.1 Phalaenopsis equestris | reverse complement strand
TAGATCATGAATAAATATTATTAAGTGACCTAAACTAGATTGTACAAAATATTTGGTATGTAAATTAGATTGTAAGATTATTATTTAATGGAATGAAAGCAAAGGGAAAAGACATCCGGTCTATTCAAAATTCAACATATTTTTCTCAAAACTTTGAGAGTGGCTAAATCAAGCATTCTTTGCTAAGTGGTTTTATATATTTTTTTAATTAGTGTTTAGTTTATTTTCTGTAGTTATTTTCAACACAAGTAAGCAAAAATCTGCCACAATCACGCCATCTATTATTTTTTCACCTCCACTCAACAAAGCTTTCAAATCATAACCCTAAACAATCCTTGCATGTTTCTTCAAACATAATTATGCTATCCATAGATAGCAGCCATGCAACATTTATCTTTCACAACCATCTCATAAGCTCTATGTAAAGTTAGACACCAAAATCAGCCTTAAATGTCTCAGGTTATGGTTGGATCCCACCTTTCCATAGTCTCGTAAGCCTCTACTTTTCCAATAACTTTGCATACTTCTCCTAACACCCTTGTCAATCAATTATAATCACATTGGCTATGAGAACTCTTAAATTTTCAAACCTCATTGCTTCACTTATTGACTTTACCATGAATATGCAACATATAACCATGCATATTTTAGCATATCTGCATGTGCTTTGCACTTGGAGCTTATTTTAGGGGACAATATTTTGCTATGATAACTTGGAGCTTATTTTAGCTTGTTTAACTTTGCATACTTCTCCTAACACCCTCGTCAATCCATTATAATCACATTGGCTATGAGAACCTTAAATTTTCAAACCTTATTGCTCACTTATTGAACTTTACCATGAATATGCAACTTATAACCACGCATATTTTAGCATATCTGCATGTGCTTTGGACTTGGAGCTTATTTTAGGGGACAATATTTGGATTTTGTTTTAGTTTTTTTATTTTTATTTTAAAAAATATTTTTTTAATGCAGTTTTTTACATGCTTTTATTTATTATGTCTAAAAATTAAATAAAATGTTTTAGAAAACTCTTAAAATAATTTTTATGTGTTTTGATTGTTTTTAAAAATAACCATATCTTAATCGAACATGTTGAACATGTTTTGTTTCAAATCAAAACATAAAAAAAAATAATAATAATAATAATAATAATAAAAAGACAAAAACACAAGTGATACTAAACACCCCTTTATTGTCATTTTTTAATTTTTATGAATTTTTCCAAAACATAAAAAATAATAATAATAATAATAATAAAAAGACTAAAACACAAGTGATACTAAACAGCCCTTTATTGTCATTTTTTAATTTTTATGAATTTTTCAGTGTAAAGGTTTAAATTTTTAATTTTTTTTTTTTTTAGCTGTGAAGTCTTGAAATGCATTTATTCTCTACATAAAGGGCTCGAAATTTATCTCAAGAGGAGATGATTAACTAGTTTTTCCCTTCTCATCTACTGTTTGCCTGGTTATGGGATCGAGATTTCTTGTGGGCACGAGACCACATAATCACCTCTCCGATCCATAACAGAGAAGTCTATGTTATAGATATCACCCAACTCGTCCATTTAAAAATCATTTGGCTTTTCCAATTCTCAGCTTACTTCCTATATTTTCCTTATTTTTTTTGTTCCATATAAAGTTTTACAACATTGATGATGCTTGTAATATATAAACCATAATGTATCTTTATTCTTTCAACCTCACTTCTTCCTGCTTGAAATCCATAAAATCTTTCTCGCAGAGACTATGGAACTTCTCAACTGGAAAGTTCTTGAAAACCTACACAGGCCATGAGAATTCGAAGTACTGCATCCCTGCAAGTTTCTCTGTGACAAATGGCAAGTACATCGTCAGCGGTTCGGAGGACAACTCCATCTACCTTTGGGATCTACAAACAAGAAAGATTGTCCAGAAACTCGAAGGCCACACTGATACCGTCATCGCAGTTTCCTGTCATCCGTCAAAAAATATGATCGCATCTGGCGCTCTAACAAACGATCGAACGGTGAAGGTATGGGTTCAGGAAACTTGAGTTTGTTAATGTAGGTTTTATAATTAGGAAAATTTACCTACCTAGCGCAAAATTCTTATGTATTTTCATGTCTCCCAGTTAACATTGATATATACATTGCACTTTTGATATGATTTTAAAGAGTTGAGTGCTATGTGTGAAAATATGAAAGTTTAGGTGTGAGAGATACAAATACATGAGAATTGTGTGCTAGGTATGTAAATGTCCCCGTAGATTTGTAGTAGGCAGCGTGTGAGAAATCTATTGAGCAATCTATACTGTTTAGTTTTGTGGAAATATGCTGATGCTGCTTGTCTTGATTTTGGCTGGAAGTATTTGCACAACTGCTCTAGACGTTCTTTTCAATGCAGCAAAGAAGCTTTGTAAAATTGAATTCAATTTTGATGTTGGCTGTCATCTGATTGATTATTCCAAGAGATTTTTTCTTCATTTTCTGTATGATTGCGCTGAACTGATGGACTGAAAAACTTGTTCAACTATGATAAAATGTGACATTATTCATGAGAGTTACAAATCTTAAAAATCATTTGATAATGATCGAGTTATCAACCTTGCACAGCTCTTGATGAGGAAGATGATTTAGCATCCATAATCACAAGCAAATTTAAACCAAGTAGGTTGATAATATCACTTTTTAAGTTGCTCGATAATGACCTATTTACTATAATATGAAACGAACATGAATCAAAGTTGAACTATTAGAATGACAAATGAACTAAGCTCGAGCTTGAATTATTTTAACGCTTGCAATTTTATTGAAAAACTAAGGTTTAGATATTACATATGTAAATACATACAAATTGGATGGCATGTATCAAATGCCCCAAAAAAACACTATCCATAAAAAAAAAAAAATCATGATATCCATAACTATTAAGAACTCTTTTTTTTTTTTTTTTTAAAATTTTTAAAATGAAATATTGCAGAAAGTTACAGTCCGGCCAATAAATACTTTCTCCTGCAACAGTGAGGTTCCCTTTCATTGAAGGAATCTAAAATCTTGGGATGATCTGTCGAAGATCTACTTGTAGTTATGAATCTATTAATGGATCCTCTGCAACAGCTGCCCATTGTTAGTCCATTTCGATCCTCGCCGATATAATTTAATTCGCTGTAGCTGTCATTTTTTGTTTATTTAATTTCATTGTATTTCGAGTCCTTTTTTTTTTATTAAATCGAATATTACAATAATGCTGTAAAGAAACAGATGATCATGTCAGGGAGACTTCGATGATGGCTCTTGTGAGAGTATAAATAAATACGTATACAGGGAATTTTCGTTACGTTAAATTTTTCTTATTGAATTAAGCCCAAATATGAAAGTGTTTAAATCAGAAACATTGTTGAGGTGGCTAAATCAAACTCATCTTAATAAAGTGGTTAAATCGGGCGACATGTCAAAATGGCTTAGTCGTGCTTACCTGTCGACTTGATCGTTTTAATCCGTCTCAGAAGGACAACCTAGCTTATCGGTGTACGGGCAGACACCAAAAGAAATCACCATGACAACAAAGAAGCCATCATTACTACTAAAGACACCGCCCGACACTTAGAACTCGTTCCATTCACCAATATGCCATGGATGACCATAGTAACGATAATATCTAACATCAGTTTATAATATCTTACATCCACAGCACAATCTTTCATCAAGATACGGAAGAAAGATGACATGTAGTATAAGATGTATTATTCTAATTATTTTATTGATTTTCTATGTTATGTGTAAAAGGGGAGGGAAAAGATAGTGAGAGACTTCTTCTTTCTCTCTAGATCCTGCTTTGGTTTCTCGCCCCTCTCTAGAGATTGCTTCTCATCTTCATTTTCCTTTTTTCTCTCTTTAAAATCCTGTAACTCAGAGAACATCTAAAGAGCTGTCTCTCTTCGACTTACTTAAAATCGGAATTTAATAGATTTCCTAAAACTCCCTTAGAAGTCTCTCATCCATCTCTCTCTCATTATCATTTTCTTCACGGTACAGTCTTTTATTGATTTGTATATACTCATAAAAGATACACGACCCTACGCCCCAAAAGGATTCAACTATTCGATTATATTGTTTCTTATCATTAAAATTATTCTATTTAATTAATCAGACACCCAAATTCTAATGTGGCATCATCATAATTCATAATTATGAAAAAAAAAACTAATTAAAATATGCTCATAAAAATTTTGTTAAGAAGAACCTTAAACCCCTTGAGCTAATTTTGGAAAGAATTTAATATCTGTGATTAATCAACAAAAGATCATGCTACAACCTCCTCAAACCAAATTTAGTAATTTTAAAATTTATTTAGATTAAATTAAATATAAATTTTTTTTTGGTCTAAAAAAGACCTTTTTTAATGACCTTCTTTAACTATTTTTAGTTTTCCCGTCTCGAAATAATTCAAAATCGCTAAAAATCAGGTGAGTGGGTTATTTTATGCTTAATGATTGTTTGGTCAACATGACTTGAACGCTAAGCAACTGTAGACTGTGAGATAGTAGTTTAGAATATTATGATTAGAAATTAATTAAAACGAAATCAAATATTTAAAGTAAGTGTAGTATTAAAATCAACATTTAATTTTTTTTATGACACTCATCTCAAAATAAATTAAATAAAATTTAAAGTTTAGGGTTGTTAAATTTTTGAATGAGGCTATGAATATGTTAATTTTTTACTCAGGACAATAACGCAGATGTTTAAGATTTCAAGATAAAAAATGATGTATGCTTGAGTATTGGTTGCTCATCGTCTTAGTGTTACACGAAAATTTGGTATACAAAAATTTAGTGCAAACACAAATAATAGAAGTATTTTCACGTGAAAATATGCAAGATAAAGAATCGTGGAGCTTAGCCCAACTGAAATGATACACTATAAGTTAGTGATTACACGTCCGAAATACCGGCGTGAAAGGGTTACATAATTCCTCGGAGAAGAAGGTTTGTAGGCTGAAGGAATCATTGCATGGTAGTAGGGAGTGGTTACAATTGGGCATAGTTATCAAGGGCTTGGTATACCGTCTTCGAAGAGTGTTGCTGAATTGTCTTTGGACAATGCGCTGCTCCTAGAGGTTTAAACGAGCTGAGCACAACTCGGTCTTGTGTTTGGCTCGTTTAAAAATATTGTTGTTTGTGTTCCAATCACTAATATATCGAGCTCAAACAATTTGCTCGTGTTAAGCTCATTTGCTTAGCGAGCCGAACATGAAACATTCCCGAACGAAGAGCCATTTTAACATCCCTAGTCATATAACCATAGGATGCTAAGGGCAGGGGTGAGTTTTAAAACCCATTATTTATATTAAAATGCTCATTTAGATAGAATTCTGTTCACATTGTCAACGCAGTCAATTTGACTGTAACTTTGTTGAAATGGAAGTTCTTGACGATTTTTAATTGGTTTTTGAACATTTCTTACCTAAAAATTATTTTTATTTTCATGCTAATTGATTTGAAATTTATTTCATGGTAAATTTTTTGGATGACATATCAAACATAAATAATAATCGATAAATCTCTGATGCCATTTCTATGTTTATTTAAACATTACTTACTTTTAATATAAACATAAATAAAAATAGATAAAGTTCTTCTAAGTGTTTTCCTTGTGCTATTGCATATATCATTCCTCTTTATTAGTTGAAAGTAATAAATAAATAAATAAATAAATAAATAAATAAATAAATAAATAAATAAATAAATAAATAAATAAATAAATAAATAAATAACATTCATCTAGAAAATTGCCAGACTAACCACCACGAGAAATGTGAAACTTTATGAACCAATAAGCGACTTATTCTTGTCTTAATATGTCTCATTAAGTTGACTAGAATCCATGCAATTACAATTATATTTTGAGTGGAATGATATATAATTATATATATATATCCTAATTTTATTTTTTCTGTGTTTCACACTATTTACATTCTAATACAAGGTTTAAGCCCCCTTATTTGATCTCATAAATTTTTTGAAGCTCAATTAAGAACAATTTTATAAGGCTCAATTAAAACTAAAATACTTTGAAAACTCTTAAATAATGCCATGTTGAATTTCAACCATGGGAGTAAGTACATCGAGTGAGCTCAACCCTGACTAATCGAGTTGTGAGCTCAAACTCAATCTCGGTTATTAGACCAACTCGTGCTTGAACGAGTTGAGGCTTGCATGTTGGCTACACTATTTAGTTTCAACTGCTGAATATATATTAAAAAAAAATAGCGAAAGCAAAAAAGGCTAAATATAAAAATATTTCAGCATTTAAAGACTGATTATATAAATAAATTTCAGTCTTGACTTTGTAGAGCAGTAGAAGGTGGAAACACAAGGAGCAGCAAAATCTTTTCAGCAGCTGAGAAGCCACTAAGCTCCAAGAACATATTTTTATATTTAGCAACTTTTGGAAAGAATTTGTGCATTTGACCAGTCTGTAAATCAAAACGTGTTTCACGTACACGTGACGGACACATGGCCGGAGAGGGCAGTAGATAAACCACCCACGTGATTTATGGGATATGATTCATCAAAATAATTATTTTTTTTTTAAAAACCACTTATTGCGTTATAATGCAGTAGGGCCTGTGGTTCTTGAAGATGTGATATCTTCTATTTATTTTATGATCACTTAAATTATCATGAGAGTTTACTTTATATCTGGATATACTTATAAGTACGGTACTGTTTTTTTTATTATATATATATATATATATAGCTCTCTATATATATATATATATCAATTGCTTTTTATTAAGAGGCAAGACAAATTAGAAATATAGTTGTTTGAGTAAAGGAACACGAAAGGAAAAGCTAATAGAGAGAGTTTAGAGAGAGAGAGAGAGAGAGAGAGAGAGAGAGAGAGTTATGTGATTTATTGAGTTTTGTTCTAGGATTCTAGGATTCTTTATCTTTCTCCTCTAGGGTTTTGAGAGTTTCTCCATCGTCTTTTCCCCATCTCTTGGGAAAACTAATTGTAGGGTTGTCTACAAAATCGTTTGTTGGTGGTCTACAGTGATTTAGGGGCATTGGCCGTTCATCAATTTTTGATTATGTATCTTTTCCTCTTCTTAATCACTCTTTTTCTCGATCTATTCTTGGGCCACATTCTCTTAATTGGAAGGACCTTATTGCTTCTAATAATTACTTTTTGTTTATACGCTTTTGAGCAAGGACAAAAAATACATCACACTGTTGCTGCAATGCATTCACAATCTAAATTATATGTATTTCAGATATCAGAAGAACCATAATTGAGACATGGTACACATTATATCAATAATAAAGAAGTTCGAGCAGTGACATTATATGTTTTACTAAATTACGATGAAGTTTAACTAATTATACAATAAAATTTCTAGTAATCAATTTTTTTTTTGAGTTATTACTCATAATGTTTACTGTTTGATTTCAACATACAAAAAAACCAATAATACGAATGGGTTGTTCGCTGAAAGTTTGAGCATAGAGGATCTCTATCATAAGCAAAATTATTGAAGAATATTTGATAGATTTAAATTATACATACCTTGAAAAAACTCTTCAATTCATCGATATGTAATGTAATTTTCAGGCTCAAAGTAATGGTAATTATATTTTGGAACTTCTTATAGTTTTATAATCAAATCAATAAAGTAATAGATTAGAGCTTATTAGATCTTGTACAATGTTCTAAGGGCAACGTCACTACGTGACAAATATTTGATGTAAATGGATATAAATTTCATATAAGTTCCTAGTATGAAGGGAACAAGACATAAAATTGTGTGTTTGTGTTAGAGGAAACACTCTCTTAGATAGTGCGCTCAGCTATTACGATGTACTTGAATAAGTAGCGTATTTGCAAAATTCAAGTTATATTGTGTGCAATATTGTATGTTTGTTCAACTGTGAATGATTTGATACTGTTCATCAGTAAAGAGCACATATTAAACAATATTACCAAAGTTAAAATGATCATAAGAAATATAAAATTTGATTTATTTATTATAGCAAATCAAGCTAGTCAGGTTTCTTATCTTTGACATACCGGTAGAGTACGAGATAAAATTGATTGAGTCACTGTTACAAGGAATAAACCTAGAAAAACTATTCAGTTACAAATAATTATTGAACACATTCATCTAGAGTAAGAAATGTCAGATTTTCATATTCAGGTCAATTCTATTGAATAAATGTTTATCCTAAAGGATATCTTAGGAACTTATAAAGAGATTTATCAAATTATGGATGACTATGATGATGATATAAATGAAAAAAAATTTAAGTTTATCATCAACTAACCCATCTAATGAAATATACCAAGAGTGGTATGTACATTAGCCTTCTATATTTCACATTGTATGCATGTTCTTCGTTTTACATTTTATATTCTTACATGTAGTTACAACATGTTTTCTATTTTGATTTTGCACATGTATATTTTTACTTTTATTAATTATATTATACCTTGCTTTAGCTACTAGTTTTTTTAATGTCATTCATCCTGCTACAGATAGTTTCAAATGGTACTGGAGAACAACCTCATCGGCATCTTCGTCAGGGCCCTAGCTAGTACATACATAAGGACAAAGAAGTTGGTATCCGCTTCGCTACGAGCACCACTAGTATTGTGTTGATTAATAACATTATGTATTGATTAAAAACATGATGTGTCGATTAGTAGCGCCACCACCACTACAACCCCTCCTGCACCTTCTGCCGCCGCTTTGATTAGGCATGTTACTCATTTTTTACCACCTGCTCTTATCTTTGCAGCCCCTCTCACACCTTCTGTTTCGATCATTCAACCACCACCTCTCTTCTCAAATGAAGTGAGCCTTTCAACTCCCTGCACTGTATGAAGGATACCTCGAATATGTATATATTGAGCCGGATGGGGATTCATAAGTTAGATTTTATATTATGATTAATTGAATGATATTTTCAATAAATTGTGTAATTAATATTTTTATTTCAGGTTCTAACCCCCCCC
>NW_018164444.1:31585200-31604704 GCF_001263595.1 Phalaenopsis equestris | reverse complement strand
CCCCCGCCCCCCTTCCCAACCCAAGGAGTCCGTCACGCGTAATCATTCAGAGTAGATATAATTCTTCGTCTCTCTCCTGGAAGTAAATCTCGATTGCAACTTGGAACATGTAGTTTAGGGAGTTTGAGGTAGAATTAATTAACATGAATTAGAATTATAATTTCAATTTATTCTGTTATACTAATAAATATTATATAATTTTCAATTTATAGGGATCATTCTACTATCTACCATAATATTAGTAGCATATCCGACTTATTTCTGAGGTGTGGGAGCAGTTGACCAGAGCTTGAGACTTTTTTAATTATCAGGAGGAAGAGGGCAACAAACCGACAAAATAGGAGGACCGAGGGAGCATGGGGTACCGCACTCCATATTAAAGGATCAATCATGCACATGGAGCGCTATCAAAAGTTTGTAAGATTCATTAAATATTCGATAATTCAATGGTGCTACTATACGACACTTCTTTTTTTTCATGTCCACAGGCATAGGAGCTTGACCGACCACCAACAACTAAACATCCATGGATGCAATAGTGATTCTTCAATAACTATTGACATATCAATTTAAGTAAAAAAAAAAGGTGATTTCACACTTTTTTTGTAGATGGTCAATGTAAAATGTCGATTAATCATTAGTTTTAATTATATAGGAGGAGTGGTAGCACATTCAAGACATGTAGAGCCATAGGTAGAACTAAAGCCAACATCTACTAGTTATGGTAATCAGTCTACCACTGCATAGTCTGATTTTGAGATGTGGATGCATACAATAGGGAAAAAGAGTACAAGAATTCAGGCTTTTTCCAACTGCCACAATACGTCAGTTATTACAAGAAAAATTGTCACTTTTAATATTACTGATGGTTTAACACCAATATTCTGACGGAAACACTTGTCATTAATTCTAAGCCTGATCGATATTCTGACGGTATAAAAGTATCAACAGTTATCTAACAATTTTATGTTGTAACTTTTATCAAGAAAATTCGAGTCACCTGTAATCGTCGGTTCGTATGACCGACAGTTTTTTCGTAGGTAATAGTGAAGATATGCACGCCGAAAAAAGTGTCCCACCTTCCCATGTTTAATCACAAACTCTAATACCTTAAAATTCATAAAATTCAAACCTTGACCTAATTAATAAGACAAGTTAATTCCAAGTTGGAAAAAAAAAAACCCATAGCTTGACATCTCAAATCAACACAGCCTATCACATCCCTTAACAAAATTTTTAGGTTGCATTCATAAAGCTTTAATGAAACGCCAGCCCACAGTCATTAAAAAGTAGCAAGAAGATAAGAACACTTGCCATGAGAGATTGACAAAAGTTGGTGAGTTAGAGAAGACAGTAGCAGTTGATCTCACCCCTTTATATAATAGTGGAGGAAGACGATGCCTTTCTCCTGAACAGAAGAGAGATTTCAAACAAGTTTCGACTCCTATTCTCTTTTTGACTGCTGCCCCATAATAAAAAGTCCAATCTTTTCTTCTTTCACTGAGACAAAAGTAAAACAAAGAACTAAGCTTCGGCTAAAAGGCAAGATTTTGTTCACTTCTCCCTTCATTTTCTACTTCATTCTCTTTCTTGATCCGTTGTGTACTGAAAGTTTGAATTATGATTGAATTGCTGTAATCATTTCGATCTCTCTTTACAGATCCATGGATTCAGAAGCAGTAGCTGGACGCTGGCTTTCGGAGACAACAGTAAGGCTTTCTTTAGATTTAACTTCTCGTTTTAAATTTGTATATATATGAGAAAAGGATGTTTTATTTCATATTTATTAAAGGGAATGCTGGATCCAAATTATCATCAGTGGGAACTGAGCTCACTGGACCATCTCCTATGGGATGACTTGGATAAAACGCTCTCATCTGAGAGCTTTTCCTTGAACCTTACTGCTACAAGCAAAGCACACAGCTGCGGCTCATCCATCGACTCCTGTGGAGCCATGGCGGCCACTGAAAGCTCGAAGAAGGTCCCGAAAACATCGTCAGTGAGCATGCTCTCTTTCGGAAGAGAGACGTCGGAGCTGTACAAGGACCTGGTTATAGGAGCTGCGAATCCATCGATTGGCTTGAAGAGAAGCTATGAAGCCATGGCGGCTGCTTCGCAGGGGAAGAAGAAGGAAGCAGGGGTCTTGGTGCAGAGGCCTAATTCTTCACACAACCAGGATCATATTTTAGCTGAGAGGAAGAGGAGGGAGAAGTTGAGCCAGAGATTTATAGCTCTTTCAGCCATTGTTCCTGGCCTCAAGAAGGTACTGAGTTCTCTCTGTTTATTTCTTAAAGTGCAAGGATAATTTCTAACTCTTAATTTAAAACCTGACAGATGGACAAAGCATCAGTGTTAGGGGATGCAATAAAGTACCTAAAAACACTACAAGACAAAGTAAGAACTCTAGAGGAGCAAGCAGCCAAGAGAACAGTTGAGACTGCTGTTCTCGTGAAGAAATCTCACATCTCTGCCGAAGAAGAAAACGAGGCTTCTTCCTCCGATGAGAACTTCGCCGGAGATGGATCTCGGCTGCCTGAGATTGAAGTTAAGCTCTCAGGAAAGTCATTGCTGATCAAAATCCACTGCGAGAATATAAGGGGAGTGCTGGTTCGAGCGCTTTTAGAGATCCAAAAACTTCAACTTGCGTTGGTGAGCGTCAGTTCGGTGGCTTTTGCGGCGTCGTCTCTTGATATCACAGTGATGGCTCAGGTGGCATTTCGTCGAACACCTATAATTTGAGATTATTTATTTTATGTTGTTAATGTTATATTTTGATATGAAAAAGAGATATTTTAAAATACAAAATTCAAATTGTTTACTATGTATAAAGTTAAAATTATTCTCTCTCTTTTTTTAACAATATTTTAGTTCCAATGAAAGTTTCAATGATTTGATGATGACATGGTACATCTAAAGTAGAACATATTAAGAACATGATAACATGTATTGTACTGCGCCATCAAGCCTTTATCTGTACGTAATATTTTCTCATAATTAAAATGAGCTCGACTAGCACTTCAGTCCCCCTTAAGCTGCATACTGTCCATGCACAACAAAGTTGCATAAACAAAGATGCTATTACAAATTCTTGATAGGAGCTTCTTTTAAGAAAAATTGAAGGACTAGAGACTAAAATCTAAATATTTATATTTGCATGCTTGGTAATCAAATTTTTAGCATGTCATTAGAAATACAATCATTAGTAGTTTTTCAAAAGTGAAAGCATATTTATATGACATTAAATTTTTATTAAACACATACGTCAAGGTGATGAGGATTTCCAAACAAAATTTTCTGAGGAACTCTTTAAACTATTTCAATCTGACTTAGTTCAGAAAGTTATGGTTCTTACATTAACTTATTTTTCAGTATCATTGGCACAAAAATTAAGAAAAAAGATATAATTTTGTTATGTTTTAGATTATTGTGAAGAAAAATAATTAGGTCGTAGCAATCAAGGGATTCAACTTTTGGATTTTACTGAATTTTTTTGCTTATTTTTGAATTTGTTTGCAGATTGAGGATGGGTTTTCTATGACAGTGAAGGATCTGGTGAGGAAGTTAAGTTCAGCCTTCAGACTGTTCGATTGAAAGCAGCACAAGCTTAGTTATTTTGACTTTTTATGTGCTGAGTTAATTTTCTCAATTTTCTTTCTTTTTTTTTTTAATTTTTCTTCTAGTCTTTTTTATATCATTAGTCTACGAAGTAGAAATTTGTGGCTAATGGTTGATTAGACTTTGCTTTTAGACTTTTTTAGGGTTTGTTGCTTTTGAAACGAGGCCATCAATGAATCTCCTCTCCATAGTAAAAAATAAGTAGAGCTAAGTGTGTATTTAAATATGTAATATTGTATATTATTATGTATTATTATGCATAATTTTCAATATACCATAATCCACAAAAATATAAAATAATACATATTGAAATGCATGTAGCTCTATCATAGTTAATAACTATCTCTCCTTGAGAAGAAGATCAGGCCATCACTTGCTTCGGTATTTTATTGTTTCCAATCTCCACACACTTCTTTTTAACCTTTGATCTCTATCTTTACTCTTTTTTGCATGGTAAACCTTGATGACCATGTTGTGAGGAGAGAAGAGCTTGCCATGTTAGTCGGTTTGGGGACCTAAATGTTAAGATTGGGAAAGTTGATGTCATCTAGATGTGTTTTTTGATTGATTATCTAGTGAGCTAAAGGCGTACATTAATGTATTAATATGTATTTTATTATGAGTTATGACATGCAACATATTTAAAATATTTTGAATATGTTATAATACATAATACATAATTCATAATCATCTCCCTATATGAGCATTACACACATAATAATCATTTGATTTTTTTTCTTTCCCAATAAATGACCTCTTTTTTCATTTCTTTTTCCTCTATCAACTACTCACCTTTCTAAAACTTGAAATGATGGGGAGAAATATCCAAATGTTGGCTTTCTTTAGTTTAGAGAGAGGATTTTTTTTCTTTCCCAATAAATGGCCTCTTTTTTCATTTCTTTTTCCTCTATCAGCTACTCACCTTTCTAGAACTTGAAATGATGGGGAGAAATATCCAAATGTTGGCTTTCTTTAGTTTAGAGAGAGAGGGAGAGAGACATTGAGGCCTATCATTTCATAAGTTTTAATTGTTGTTCCCTTTTTTTAAGTGATGAGTTTGTGTTTTTTTTTTTGTCACTTGTTTTAAGAAAATGTAAGAGGCTCCCCCTCCTTTTATTTGTCGTTAATTTGAATAATAAATATCGAAATAAGTTATAATGTCTTATTCAGTGTAAACATTTACTTTTTGGGTATCTATTTGTGAATAATTTTCACATCATATTGGCTCCTACAATTATTTCTCATGCCTTTACCAGATCGATGCCTAACAAGTTAATCCGGCAGAACCAAAGAACAGCCGAGCAACATACTCATATGTATAAAATGCCTATAATATTTTGTACAACCAACATTAAAATATGGATAGAAAAGTCATAATTTTTGCATGACATAGCTAAAGAGATGGATTACACGTCTAAAAATGGACATATTGCATCAACCTTGAATAGCATGAAACAAACAGAAGTAAATAGTAACATTGAGATTTTATTCTTTTTAACTATTTATTAAATATTCTTTGAAAATCATATTTTGCTAAGATCTCTATGAAAATGACAATTAATCAGCCCATGGTCCAAGGAAATATTCCAGATGTTTTTTTTTTCAGAAACAGACAAAAACTTATATACTGCAAATCGTGAAGCTTTTTGTTTAGTCATTTTGGATTATGTGACATGATCTTCTGCATTACTAAACAAAATGTAAACTTTATATATATATTAATAGTTATCTGACAGCTCAAGATTAACATAATGGGAAGCTGGTTTGGTTGGTGAAGTTGAGATATCATTAATGAATTGTCCATTAATTGTGACAACTTGATGAAGACACATTATGTACTTATCTTTTTATTAATCTCTTTGACACTAACAAATTATTTACTTAGAGAAAGGGCCGTTGGTAAATTGGTTTTGAGCCGGGCTTGTCTTCTAGAAGTCGTCATGAGTTTGCTTAAATTGAGTTATTCGGATGCCTTTCAGCTCGAAACTAGCTCGATCCACTCAAAATTTAAATGAGCTGGCTCAAATTGAAAAACTCAAGCTGAACATTACATAACTCTGAATTTTTTAAACGTACATACTATGTCAATCTTATCATACTATATATATATATATATAATTGGTAAGATCTTGATATATTATGATAAACATCGTTGCTTATCCTATAAAATTATTTATCCATAATTGGAAGTAGAGATTACACCCTAGCATGAATAATTAACCTATAATTAGATAAAACTGCCCTTGAGATGAACTAATCAATTAGATTTGACATGGGCATATCCGAGTGGTTGATGATGGTACAATAGCTAGTTATGTCTCAAATGAACTATTTGATTAGATATGGTATCATGGGAGATGATCTCACCATTGCATTGGTGATGATTGATTTTAGTAATTTCAATGGTCAAATTAAGGGGCTAGGGTTAAATTATAAAAAAATAAAAACTTCATTAGTTCATCACCATTCTAATAAAAAAAGAAAATAATAATAAGAATAATATCTAATTTATTTATTCATTTTCTTACGTCAAAATATTTTGACACAAAACAAAAAATATTTTTACCTCAAAATTTTATGACAGAAATATTAGTTCCTGATTTGAAGTAGCGCGAAATAAATTTTAGTATTTGATGTAGCTTTTGAGTCCATTTTGCGTTCAGTAATTCGACGCAAATTGTACTCTTAAAACGAAACGTAAAGCGGAGTTGAGTAATTTGCATCGAATTTGAGTTGAATAAAGAGACAAAAAAGCCTTATTGAAAAGTCTCGAATTATTTAGGCGCAAGAATAAAACGTAAAATATGATGTAAATAAGACGAATTCTGCCTTACTTAAGTGCATTCAAAATATCTGACGCAAAAAACCTAAAATACTACTCCCGCCCGCCAATCATCATTGTTCTTTTCTGCCCCTCTACTTCTTCTTCATGAAGCCCGCGCTCTCCTCCCTCTCCCTCCCGGTTTTACTCAAAACCATCGCTGTCGTCAACAAAACATCACGATGCAGTCACCATTAGAGCTAGCTAGGAAAGCAACAATGGTACGTGGCTTATAGAGGCACATCAAAACTCCTGTATTTCTCATCCTTCAAATTCACTCCAATCAGAATACATTGAGAAAGGTATGTATCCTACTATATGTATATGCCTAATTATAGGTAAGTAATTTAGGGATTGACTTTAAATTTAAGTTCTTTTTTTCTTGCTTTAGTTATGAATGTTCTTACCAAACATTTACAATCGAATGCACCTTGGTGTATGTTTTTTTGTTGATTATATCGTTCTAGTGGATAACATTATAGAGAGTTCATGAAAAACTTGAATTATGTATGTCAACCGTAGAGTTTAAAGGCTTTCGTTTGAGTAAATCTAAACTAAATATATTAAATGCAATTTTAGTAGTAGTGGATCTAGTGGCGCATTATAACAATGGATGGTCAAGTCGTTAAAAGGAATGAACAATTTAGTAATGTCAAATCTATTGTCAAAAACGATGGTGGTATAGATGGGGATGTTATTAGTAAAATTAAAGTTGGATGGTTGAAATGAAGAAATGCATAAGAGCTATTATGTGATAGTAAAGTACCACTTAGACTTGAACATAGATTTTATAAGACTGTGGTGAGGCCTGCAATGGTTTATGGTGCAGAATGTTAGCCTATAAAAGAAGCATAAAAGTAAGTTTAGCCTTATGTTAAGGTGGATGAGCGGCTTTATACTTAGAGACAAAATTCGAAATGCATATATCCATGAAATAGTTAAAGCTCCAATGGCATAGAAGATTAGAGAGTGTCCCCTTAGATTGTTTGGTCGCATCAAACATTGACTAATTGATGACCTAATTACGAGAGTAGATGTTTCATATTTGACTTATGTTAAGAAAGGTGGAGGTTATCCTAAAAAGACTTGTGAATGTTGTATAAAAATGATCTTAATATAGTAGAATAATGAAAGTATGACACTCAATATGACACAATGGAGAAAAACAATTCATTTAGCCAACCCCACTTAGTGCGGGACAAAAACTTGTTGTTGTTGTTGTAGGTAAGGAATTCAAACACAGTCATAGTACGTAGAGTCGATGGAAATAAAAGGCAAAAAAATATGGCGGATTATTTCGACGCTACATAAACGAAAAACATATTACTGACCCCATTTTAACTGCGAAAAAAATGAACACAAATCCGACGATATCCCTTGAATACCGTCGACATGAACATTGATAATGTAAGACTTTGGCTCCAGCAATTACATAAATTGTATGTTATATTATGCCTACTGCAATTACGAGGGAGATCATCATCTATATGTGTAATGTATATTAATTGGTTTATTTCAACTAAGCCATAGCACTTTTCATTTTTTTTATTTCGAGTTTTTCACATAAAAAAATTTGGGCATTTTTATCTCTCTTTTCCACATATTCATACGAAGTTATGATGTCAAACTCTCTCTATCATGTATATTTTTTACTTAATTTTAAATTATTTTTATAACAATGAATAAAATCACGCATAACAAGGCATGCCTTGCGGACAACCAACAAGCAAATCATGAAATAAATTCGGGCAATCCTTAAGAGAATTATTATCTCGAGAACTATGATTAATTAGTAAATATATCATTTCATTAATTTATTTCCTTAAATCAGTAAGATACTCTCCAACCCCGTTTAAATGTAATTAAATGGTTTGTTTATTATATTATTGAAAGTTTACAGTGTGTGTGGTTGGGGAAGAACAATGTTGTCTGTCCCTTCTCTTATAATTGATTAGTAGTATTTCGAGTCAAAACGGGCCAAACACGAACGAACAAATATTTGTTCGTGTTCGGCTCGTTAACTTAAGCTGTGAAAATTTAAAATATTATGAATAGTTGAGGTTCTCATAATCATTTTTTTATATTTAGCATACCATATATAAATCTTAGGAATAAATGAGAAAAGTATTCTTTCATACATATAAATAAATCACTTTGGACTTTGTAAAAGTGAAATGCATCTTTCCTGAATAGGTGAAGGAGTTAGATATGTAAATACAAATATAAAAATTGACTGGTATTTATGTAAATCTTCCTAATTTTTAGGAGTTTAGAGATCCTCTCCCATTACAATAATTTACCATTTTAATCTATCAGAATTGCCTTAATGGATGATTGATATTTAATCCATCAATTTTAAATATAGAAAAATTTAAAAGTTAACTGGCAAAAATAATTGTAAGAATAGCTGGAAAATGAAACAAAGCTATAAATTACACAATGCGCCTTTCCAAGTTGCCATGTGCATGTTCCTGCCTAGAAAATTAAGGGATGAAACCGATACAGACTGCAAGGCCTCATGGTTAAATCTGTAAAAAAAAAAGAGGAAAAAAGGAGGGGAAGATTTGCATGCGTGCCACACAATTCTTAGGTATTTATATCTCTAACATTTAAAATTTGAAATTTATAAAATTTTTGTGGCATAGATTTATGCATGAAAAGATATATTTCTCTTTTAAAAAGTTAATAATAAGGACATAAATCCTAAAGTTTCAATTTTTATTTATAATAGTTTGGTTTATATATCAAAAAAACTGCTAGCACTAATCCTAATGAGATTTGATTGACCTGAAAAAAAAAAAGAGTACAATAAAGGAGGGCCCATCGACAGAAAAACATGAGGCACATTTGTTTGACGAAGCGAAATTGTCAAGCCAAAGCCAGTAATGCCAAAGCCGGATGAATCATGAGATTGATTTGAGACATGTGGAAGATAAATGAATGAGTCATTCAGATAAGACAAGCAAAAAGACTTTCGGGCCAACTATTACATGAGAGTCAATCTAAGGCAAATTTGGTTCCTTAGCATCTCCAACCATCCTGAGAATGCCCAATGGCTTCTCATCAAAGGTAAAAAATTGACAGTCAGACCATAAATAGCGGTTGACTCATATAAATCAAGATTGTGGATCGAGCAAATCTTAGTCGACCGAGCGGATCCAAGTCGGTCGAGCTAAGCTTGCCGAATTGAAGCCAATTAAGTTTAGCTGGTCGAGCCAGAGAAAACAACTGGACAATAAGCTCATAAATGTATAATACCAAAAATATCTAATACATCCCCTTTGAAACTAAGGTAAATATATAACATTATCACATTTATCCTCTCCGCTATAAATATGGAGATCATTTTAAAAATTAGATACAATTGACATGTCTTGTTCTGTTCATTAATGTCCACTTCTCTATACCTCTCTCTTTTCCTTTACATTCTATTCCTTTAGTGTGATTCAAAGACAAATAAGATTCAACATGGTGTTTTAAATTTATGCAAGAAAATGTGCATTTCACATTTAAAAAGGATAATAATGATATTTTTTTATGGATCATATAAACGTGAGTGCTATGCATGAATATTAGGGGGTGTTTTGTAGCACCCATTTCATATGATTTATGTTAAACTCATCATACATATTTAATTGGATTTAACTTTAACTAAACCAAACACTATTCCGGGTTTAACTACATATGGATTTGATAAGTTCAGATTTACCGGATTTACTAAATCCCATTTTAACTTAAATCCTGTTGTAGTCGAACACTGTAAGAAGAAGAGAGGGATGAAAAAAAGAAGGAAGGATAGACAGAAGGAAAACATAACAAGTGTTATTCCAGTGCACAATAAGCCACCACTACATAAAAACTTATAGGTCATAGCTAGCAACCTAAGATGGAAAAAAATGTGGAATATTACATATGCCATTTTTGTATAGAAGAAATAAACTAAAGCCTACCATGCATAAATGGTTAGTCATGTTTGCTATTACCCCCCCAAACTAATAATATCCGTGGGAGATATTATTACTTTGTTCCTGAGAATGTAAAACCACAAAGTAGGAAGAGCCTTAGTAATTATATATTCTAGCTGACCACTGATGGCAAGAACTGTAACGTGATTTCTTTAGACTGAATATGATCACGAATAAAATGATACTCGATTTCAATATACTTGGTTTGCACATGAAAATTGGGGTTCTAAACTATGACCATAGTAGAGATGTTATCACAGTAATTTGTAGTGAGTTGAGGGCTGACGACTTGAAACTCTTGAAGAAGCATCCGTAGCCATATAACTTAGGTCACCACTGAGGCTATCGCCTGATATTCAGCTTCAGATGAAGACCTCACCAATGTGGGTTAATTTTTAACATAGAGAATGTTAGTATCGATAGAGGTGCAGTTGCCGGTGATTGATCATCGATCATTCATATCACTAGCCCAGCTTGCATTGACATAGGCATGAAGATTAAAGTAACCAGATTGAAACGGCAATCCAAAATCAGCAGTGCCATGGAGATAACATAGAAGATGCTTAAGTTTTTAGAAGTGAGATTGAAGCAGTTGTTGAAGATGCCGAGAATAAATTTCAATGCTACCAAGATACCCGGTCTGGCTAGAGTAAGATATTGTAAGAAACCACTAAGTTGTCGATATATTGAATGAGTAGAGGAGTGCAGAGGAGTCATCAACACTCTTGGTAGCGACAGTTTGAGGGGTGGGAGCTGGTTTACAGGTTTTCATGCCCGCACGACGTAGAATTTCAGAGACATAGCTAGTCTGAGTGAGATGGTAACTATATGGTGTATGAGTATTGTTGATCACAAGGAAGTGTTAGCGCTGGCGTGGAGTTCGGTCCACCCAACTCGCGAACTCCCGCTCCCGTCTCTTCTTCTATTTTCGTGAAACGACGCTTCAGATCGCGAATGATCACACCTCTTCACAAATAATCATTTCTTGCTTTCTTTTTTGCGAAGAGAAGCATCTCTTCGCCAGAAACCGTTCCCGCCTCCTCTATTTCGCCAAGAGAAGCATCCCTTCGCTCCCTTCTCTTTGTGATAAAAAGAGAGGCTCTCCTTCATATCTGGAAGACAAAAGAAGTCACGATTTTTTTTTTTAGGTTTCCTAGGGATAGAGAAAGAGTTCTTCGGGTTTCCACGGGACAGTGGAAGAGAAGAAGTGCAAGAAGGAGTAGTTTCTTGCGGTAGAAGGAAGAAGAAAAATATTGTTCTCCCTAGGCTTCTTCTTGGTGGCTTGTGGCAGAAGATAAATTGAGTTTATTTCTCTTGTAGGTTTGTCTTCTTCGGTGTATCTCGGTGTAGAGTTTTCTTCGGTATATCTCGGTGTATAGAGTGAAGAACAGAGAGAGAAGAAGAGAGAGAGCAACGAAGAGTGAGAGATTCCTCTTGTAAGTCGAGGTGATCGACTGGTGTAAATTTGTAAATTTCCTCAAGTAGTAAAATCCTCTGCAACTCCGTGGACGTAGGTAATTTGTCGAACCACGTAAATTTGTGTGTTCTTTTCTGGTGTAATTTTTTCTCGTTCTATTTTTCGCTTCGTCGATCATTCTTCTGTTTGATTTATATATATATGTGACATCAACTGCTCTGGTATATATATTTCGTAACAGGAAGGTCATAAATGACTCTGAAAATTTCATTGAGAAGTATTGTGGAGTTTCTTTTGAAAGTGTTATATCACGCCGATGTAATTGCCTATTAGGAGAATATCGTCTACATAGAGAAGAAGATTAAGTAGGTGAGAATTATGATGATAAATGTAAAGGCATGGGTCTGCCGCACTTGTGATCAAACCGAATTTAAGTAACTGAGTGGTAAAGGTAGCATTCCACTTCCTTGGAGCTTGTTTCAGACCGTAGATCGATTTTTGTTTTAGACACACATGAGAGGGGGTAGACGGAGCCTTGATATATAATGTTTCTTGTAGTTGACCATATAGAAAGGCATTGGAGACATCCATCTAGAAGACAAACCATTTATGGTGAAGTGTAAGAATAAGAAGGAGCCGAAAGTAAGAACTTTTTTCTAAGGGACTGAAGGTAAAGATTGTCTATGACTTTTAGCAGACGTGCAAGTGATACATTTATCAGTGGAAATATGTATGTTAAGAGACTTATTTAAGAACCTCAGAATGTGGTTGATCGAGTCTTTGATGCCATTTATTTGCTGTCCTGACTCGAGCAGTTAAAGCATCTTGAATGTGAACAGAATATAGTCCTTGCTTGTTGCTTCCTTCAAGAATTTCCTTGTTCGTTGTAAGATCCTTGATTTGATACCCATTAGGATCAAATGAAATAGAGCATTTATTATCAACAACAAAATTGTGAACAGATATCAGATTATGGAACAAATAAACCTTTCGGAATAAGAAGAGATGAACCTTTTTTCTTATTTGTGCTTGTTGAGTGCTATATATATACTCTGGATAGAAGAGATAAACCTTTCGGAATAAGAGACAATGAAAACACATTGATTATTTCTTTCATGTAATAATTGTTAAGTGCAGGAATTGAGGCTCCAACCCATGATCTCATTGTTAAAAATAGAGTCATGAATCATACGGCCAAAGGCCTGATTCACATATTATCAAATTTATCCTGATTAAATATATAAGAATATGATTTCTCTCTGATTTTGAAATTTGAACCAAAATATCACTCCAAACAACAAACATTTTAGTGCAAGGAACATCAATAAAGAGTTCGAAAGCATAAATTTGGAGAACATGCATTAAAACATAAATTTACAGTGAGCAAAATTTAATCACAATTTTTTCATAATAAATTTAAAAAATTTATCTATATTAAGCTAATTCTCATCCTGTTGCTCTTCTTTTTGGCTCTACTAAGCTTGGATGGATGCAACATTTAGAAATCAACAAATATTTTTTTGTTTGATGTTGGTTTTCAAAAAGTATGGCCATTTCGGGTTGCTTGTAAGATAACAAAAAAATAAGTACCTAAATACAACTATCTATGGTGGCAGTCTGAAACCTAACCCAATGAAAAAATTAGCCATCTCAAATAGACCCATATTGTCTTAATGATACATTTTTTAACAAAAAATTCCTTTGTCTTTTTATGCACTATTTGAATAGTTTTATTAGTTATTATATGCCCTATTTGAATTAGATGCATACCATACCATATAATTTTTAAAGCATTTACATATCTAACGTGTAGACACGCATTTAAACTATTCGTTTGCAATTGCTTTAAATACATTAGTTATAACGTCAGTATTGGGGATATAACGTCGCTGTTTTCTGTCAGACATCTTGGTAGAAACATTAAATTCATATCTTAGGTATTATATATATATATATATATATACATCTCAAAATAAATTGAAGTTTTATTTCTATATGTATGATCGTCTCATCAAAGAGGCAATTACAGATTGATAATGTCCACCCCATACTTCTTGGTGGAAGATTCATCTCTTCTCTCTTCCATTATAAGCAGTTCTTTAAGCCTATGCCGACATCAAAAGCTGGAAGAAGATGAAAAACTTAATCTGTGAGGTAATGAATCCCATTTCTATCTATTCTGCTACTTTGGTGAGACAATCTTGTAAACAGAAAAAAACAATTAGGTAAGAATAACCTGCACGAATTTTAAAAAAATTAAATTTATTTTCAGATCGATCTGTGTCTGTGTCTATATATATATATATATATGTATATTTAAATTTCTTTTGAGATGTTTACATAAGTATCTTAACACTTAAACTATATAATAACATACTTAAAGCGCAAATCTTTAGCATCATATTAAAAATATCTTTATAACTTACATTAAGAAAAAGAAATATACATTTTCATCCCATCAAAATATTATAATTATAATAATGAAAATTAGGTGTGTCAGATATGTAAGTATACAAAAAATGTGTGATGTATTTGCCGACAGATTTTCAAATGACTTCTCGGCAATAGTAATCTGGTAGTTAATTTTGAAATGGCTCTTGCTAAACTTTAAACTTATTAAATAATTATAACTTGCACTCAAACAGTTCAATTAAGCGATTGCTTAACAGAACATAATAATTATAATGTCTATTTCTTGCACATATTTTGCAGAAACATTAAATTAATATATACATATACCTTACAGATAATAATAATAAAGTTTAAACTTAATATGTCTCTTATTATACACATTAAAAAAATAATAATAATAAAGTTTAAACTTTGTGCTGGTTATCCTCTGCTAAGTTTCATTCTTATATATATATATGATCGTCCCATCAAAGAAGCAAAATCATTAGTGATCATAGAAATGGGATCCATTGCCTTAGAGATTAAGTCTTTTCTTCTTCTACTTCTTCTTCCTGCTTTTGCTGCTGGCATAGTGTGGCAAGTCGTATGTTTAAAGAGCTACTTAAAATGGAAGAGAAAAGGGATGAATCTTCCACCAGGAAGCATGGGGTGGACATTATCAATCTGGGAGAACTTCTCTTTCCTTAAGCCCTCACCCTGCAACTCTCATGGAGATTTCGCTCAGCATAACATTCACAAGTAAGAATATTAATTATTTCCCTCCCCAAATAAAGAATAGTACACCTATATTAATCAAGATATGTTTTTTTTTTCTCTTTAATGTTAAAAGCTTATTAATATTAAAGCAGAGTGATATTGATTGTTATAATCATACCGATTTAATTAAATGTTGTAATGTAACTTTCACGTAGGTATGGCAAAATCTACAGAAGCCATATATTGGGAGAGCCGACTATCTTCTCCGCAGACGTTGACTTTCAACGCTTCGTCTTCCTCAATGAAGGGAAGCTCTTCGAGCAGCATGGCCCAAAGACACTCTCCCACATTTTGGGAAAGTCTTCGGTGCCCATAGTCAATGGAGAGTTGCATCACTATTTGAGGTCGCTCGCACTTAGCTTTGTCAGTATAGAAAAGCTTAAAACGCTCTTCATCTCTGATGTCGATCGGACGGTCATAGAAACGATGAAGGAGTGGAAGGAGAACACCCCCTTTCCCTTGAAAGAGGAAGCTTGCAAGGTTTATGATTGAAGATATATGCTCCTACAAATTGTTATATTTTTGACAATCATTTATGTATCACTCATGTTTCCTTAATTTGAGAAAATATTATGTCCGGATAATTGGATGTGTGGATGATGGTGATATTTTCTCCATTAACTTAATATGAACTACAACATGATTGAGTATATTGAATTTTTCTTATATATATAATAAATTGGCCATGATTTGTAGGTTACTTTCAATGTGATAGTGAAGAATGTGCTTAGCATGAGCCCCGGGGTCAAAGAGGCTGAAGAGCTACGAAAACAATACACATCTTTCATGAAAGGTCTACTTGCCATTCCTGTCTATTTTCCTGGAACAGCCTATTGGAAGGCAATTCAGGTATTTTTGTGCTTAAAAAATTCTAGCAATTAACAATTTAAAGTAAAAATATGAAGAGTCATAATCATCATCATTAGGGATGTTAATTTCGGTCCGTGGGCCAAACCTTTTTGGTCAAATTATGAGAAGGCTCGTAATCATCATCATTAGAGATGTCCAGCCTGAATAGATTGAACTTGAATCTAACCTGAATATTATACAGGTTAAAATTCTCAAATCGAACCCGACCCGCCTTCAACCCATCAACCAAAATCTGACTCATTTAACATGTTTAACAAAAGAATTATAATAGTTATTCAAGTTATCAAGTTAAAATTAGGTGAATTTCTATTCAAGTTAAAATTAGGTGAATTTCGAGTTAATTCTGGGTTGTCAGGTCGATTTTAAGTTAATTTAAGGTTGGCGGGTTATTTAGATTGGCGAATCGACACAAACCCAATTAGAAAAATTAAATGGGTTAGGATATTTAATCTGAACCCCACCCAACCAAAATATTTTTTTTAGTAGAGTTCGGGTCGAGTTAGCATGTTAGGTCAATTTTGGATACCCTTACTCATAATAAAATTAAATTTAAGTTTTTTTTTAATTGATAGAATGACTTCTAATTGTGCAGTCAAGAAAAGCTATTTTAAGCAAATTTGATCGTGTATTAGAGAAGAGGATCCAAGATAAAGAGATGATGACGGATGAGTTTGAGCAATGGGATTTCTTAGGTTACATTCTCCAAAATTCAAACCTTAATGTCGAGCAAATTGGCGATCTATTGCTCGGGTTAATCTTTGGAGGACACGAGACGACGACTACTTCCATTGTTTTGTCTATCTACTACCTCCATCAGTGCCCAATGGCTTTGGAGCAACTTAGGGTAAGTGCAAAGCTCAAATTCAATTATTGCTTAATTTACTATCATTATTTTCACCATTGAAAACTATATTTATTATCATTATTCTCATCATTGAAAAGTATTTAAATTTGATTTCATTTGTATGACCAAATAATTAGGAAGAGCATGTTGGCATAATTAAGAGTAACATGTTGGCATAATGAAGAATAAGATGGAAAGAGGAGCGGCAACAAGACTGACATGGGACGACTATAAGAAAATGAGCTTCACTCAATGCGTAAGTATCAATTTTAATTTTAGCAACTTAATTCTTTTATCATGTATTAATGGTCTAAACCCTTATTGCATAGCCCAAAGATTAATTCTCTTTTTATTCTAAACATTTATTTACTTATTTTATTTTGTTAAATATATAAAAATATTTTATTTCACATCAACATGCAGCAATCATCATATTTCTTCTAAACTATTTCAGTCATTATTTAATTATGATATTATTTTAATTTGTTGATTTGTGGAATTAGTCCAAGGATTGGAGAGTAATTAACTAAACTAACTTCGATTTATAAAGGTGATTAGCGAGTCACTGCGTCTGGGAAACATCATAAAGTTGATTAGGAAAAAGGCAAGCCCGGATATTCACTACAAAGGTATATATGTAAAGTGAAAATACGGAATATATCATATTTTGTGAAGAATCTTTTTAATGATTAATTACAGCCAATAATTAATCCAAATTAAATTTACTTAATTTAATTTATACCCTTGGTTTAATCAGGCTACGATATTCCAAGTGGATGGAGTGTGATTTTACTGCTTGTATCAGCCCATATGGACTCCTCGGTGTATGAAGATCCTGAAAAACTTGATCCCTGGAGATGGAAGGTATGTTAATTGAATCATGAAGAATGTATTTATCAAAAAAAGAAGGGGCTAAGATGCATAATCACTTCTTAATTTATTCAGAGGAATCCTCAAAGCACAGCATATATGCCATTTGGTGGAGGACTTAGAAAATGCCCAGGACAAGAACTAGCCAGAATGGAGACAGCCATATTTCTCCACCATTTTCTCCTCAACTTTGACTGGGAGGTGGCTGAGCCCGACCATCCGAAGGGCTCTGCAATTCTGCAGTTTTTTAAGGGCCTTCCTGTAAAAGTTCGTTGTCGACCACCCTCTTGGTTATTTAAATAATTTATAAATTTATTACATTTGAATTTTGCATCCGTTAATTCATGTGACAACATTATCATGCATTTAATTTCTACGTACTGTAACCATATGATAGAATAGTGGGGAGTAGTAGTGGGGAGTATAATAAGTCTGAACAGCGGAAATCAAACAAAGTAGAAGTGATGGAAGCCATGAGTGATGGACTGAGGTCCACCACAACTCTTATGGAATGGGAAGAAGAAGAAAAATCCTTATTATAGCTAGCATTAAATTGCTGATAAAACTCTTATTTAATTCTTTTTTGAAAAGCAATTGAGCGCTAACTGCAAAAAAAGAGGAACAAAATAAATTCTCAGTTTGGGAGAATTAATTGGTTAGACAGAACTATTAAAACTGCTGCCAAATATAAAAAAAAAATAAAATCTATCTTTTATATAATTTTTATAATCACAAAATATCATATAAAAAAGCAGCATTTATTATCATATTTTAATAGTCAAATTCATCTTTTATGTGATTTTATCTCTTGATTGTGGATTTGGTCCAATCATTTGGTTGAGTGATTAATGCAATTAATTTTGGTACATGAAAATGATTAATTAGTGAGTCATTTCATGTTAAAAATATCATAAAGATTTCTAGAAAGTCCATTCATTTGAATTTAATAAATCCTTTCATTTGAGCTTTATAACCTTCATTCTTTCATTACCAATAGTAGATAGAATATTACACGCACAAAAATTGAGCAAAACAACATAAATTAGCAATAACTATAAAAATTAGGAACAAAATAATACTAAGATTTAGCATATTTAATCGTTGCTATACAAGCAATATATCGTAGAAACTACCCTAAATATTTGCTGAAAAAAAGTGACGTTGATGAACTATAAGAAAATAAAATTTTATCTAATGAAACTGAGAGTACTAAAGAAACGCTTGATGTGAGACCACAAGCTTCTTCCTAAAGACTTGAGTCGAGTAAATAGACTCCACCTACGAGTTGAAGAGCTAACGATACAGTCATTCTTCTTTTCAAAGAAGACTCCTTCGCCGATCTCATTGCTCACTGCAGCTAACTTTTGTTGATCAATAGCATTGGTATTGGTAGAAGATGAGGCATCCATGATGTAAAAAGAGCCAACTATTAATTCGTTCTCCTTGGCAAATTTCATGTTCTTGAGTGACAAGTTGTTCTCTTTTAATGTCCTACTCACATTAGAGAGTAGATCGTGGCGGTCAGAAGTAAGTATCTCCATTTTTAGTCCCTACGCTCAATAACAAATATATATAGATATATATATTCAGCATGCAAAAAATATCATATTTCTATTGATCTAAAGTTATAAAAAAATCTTAAATACTCGAGATATTCTTCGTTCGACGGCAGCTACCAAACGTTGAAAAGTGTTATGTTTCTCCATCTCACTGAGAATTGTGGACCCATTCGTGTGCCGCACAAAATATTCCGGCATTGATAAAAATGTAAAACATAAATTCACAGATATAATTTACAATTTAAGTGTTACAAAAATATTAATCATGCGCACCTGAACTATCACATCATCTTCAGAGCAAATGGAGCCATGAAATATATCATAATTAAGATCCGTCAGAGTGCACACTACATCAAATATAAGCTTAGGTCGATC
>NW_018164444.1:31578064-31584915 GCF_001263595.1 Phalaenopsis equestris | reverse complement strand
CTACGAAATAAGAGTGCTCGAAAAGCAAGGTGCAAATCTCAGAGAAGATTCCCGGGCGATCAAAAAATGTAATTTCAAGGGCGGCACAATCTGAGCCAAAATGGTTAACGGTGACTATGTTGCCGTTTCTGATTTTGACCTGAGTTGTGCTGCAAGATCCTTTTTCTTTTTGAACGAGATTGAGAGAATCTTGCATATACTTTATGAGATTTGAATCTTTAATTTTGTGACCTTGGGGGTCGGTAACATGAAAAGAATTCATGAACCAACCGCCATCCGATGAAATGTAGGACTTGTAGATGATGAGGTCTAAATCGCTCATAACTTGAATGATTTTTAGCAGGATACCGTATCTATTTGCCCCATGCACCTGCATTTATCTCAACAACAAAATTTAATATACAAGAGGAAAAAATCATTGAAAGAAAAATATTCTAATAGTAGAAGAGAAAAATACATCTAACCTTGATGATATTAAAATCATCGCATGTGTCATTATCAACAGACACCCTACAACAAACAACATTTATCTCAACAAAAAAAATTAATATACAAGAGGAAGAAATCATTGAAAGAAAATATTCTAATAGTAGAAGAGGAAAATAAATTACCTTGATGATATTAAAATCATCACATGTGTCATTATCAACAGACACCCTACAACAAACAATCAACAATCTTCAAAGTTACTTGATGAAAATAAAATACACCAACTAATTTTTTACATTAGAGAAATTTATTTTTCTATTTAAGTATTAATAATTTCATTTTTTTTCTTACAACAATAGTTGCATATGAATTTATGGAATTAAAAAAATAAAAAAAAATCCAAATTTCAATTAAAATTACCCGAGCGGAGGGATGTATTCGTAGAGGGGAACATAGTCAATGTCGAAGTAGGGACAACCATGAGCCATTGTTGTGTCCCTGAAAATGATAACTTTTTTTTTTTTTCTTGATGATAAAATTGACTCAATGGAGGCCTTAATATAATAAGAAATATGAAATAATACTAAGTATTAATTTGAAATGAAGGAACGAAGCACATACTGTAACTAACAGAAGCGGAGGAAGAAGACGAGGAAGGAGAAGTCTGCACGGTAACTGAGAGCTGGAACACGATTTGATTAAGATGATAACGGATCCGTCAACGGAGATTATATATATATATATATTTATTTAAATTGGTATTTTAAAGTTATTTATTAATTTTTTAGCCCTAATTATTTGGAGATAATTTCTTTCTTGATTACGCCTTCCCTCCATTTCCTCGCCTGATTGCTTGGTTTCCGTTGTGGACTATATATATATATATATATATATAATCTTTATGAATTAGTTATCAGAACGTATTTTTAGAAATTATTCGCGGGATTTCTTTATTTTCTTGTTTCCGAATTTGCAGCATTCCGTTTCTGGAATTCGTTCAAACCTTGTGATTCGGACTTCAAATTAATATTATTTAAAGAGGGAGATAAATTTGTTATAAATAGGGCAAAAAGTATGATGAGGGTTTTATATGTAATTGAAATAAAAAAATGACATAATCATGTAATTTAAACTGTTAAAGTAAATATTTATAGCCAAGTTTATATATGTTAACGAGCCGAATATGAACAGCACACACAAATATTTGTTGGTCATGTTCGGCTCGAAATACTTCTAATCAATTATATATATTGATCTCTAACAATCGTAATAGTTGAATACTATTATGATGTATGGTCTTATAAAATGTGGTTCCCACAGGCAATGATTCGTAATTACAATTATTTAAAAAAAAAGGTCAAAAATAAAAGACTACAAGAGTTTAATTTATCAGAATATAATAGTTGATTCAAGCATTAGGTCAAGTATTTTTTAATGAATCTCATTTCGGCATGCTAATATTATCCGTGTGTGCTAATATTATCCGTGATTTCAATAGTGCAGGAAACTGGTACATTTCAAAAAATTTGGGCCCTATTTTAAAGGTTTAGATAGGGTCAAAACTCTCATAACATAATTATGTAATTTAAACTGTTAAAGTAAATATCTATAGCCGAGTTTATATATCATAACGAGCCGAACATGAACAACACGCACGAGGCTTAACAAAAAAGGAAAGGCAAGATTTACAAACATGCAACACAATTCCTGTATATTTATATATATATCTAACGTCTGAACTTTAATTTTTACATGGATATTTCTAGGGCTGTAGACGAGCTCAAGCTCGACCCGTGTTCGGCTTGTGCGAATCTGGCTCGCGTTCAAAATCGTCTCGTGTTCGAAATGGCTTGTAAAAAGTGTGTTCGTGTTCGGCTCGAATAATATTTTCATGTCCGTGGTCGGCTCCTGTTAAAATAATAATTTTGTCTAAAATTTTTTCAAGAAGAAATTTCATACAAAAATTCAGATATTTATTAACTTAAAAAAAATGATAAACTCAAAA
The DNA here is from genome assembly GCF_001263595.1 of Phalaenopsis equestris. NCBI lineage: Eukaryota > Viridiplantae > Streptophyta > Magnoliopsida > Asparagales > Orchidaceae > Phalaenopsis > Phalaenopsis equestris. Next base: position 31,582,481 of record NW_018164444.1, on the reverse strand, counting down.
AATTTTACAATATTGATTACAAAATTTTATACAAGAATATTAATATTATTTGACAAAAATTTACAAAATAAGAATCAATTTATTACAAATTTTAAAATGTACAAACTAAACAAGAGTACAAAATATAAAATAAAAAATCTCAAAATAAAAATCAAAATCTAAAAAAAATTGTATTGAACATTTAAGTTTTCTTATGTTTTACATACAACTCAAACTACTAAAACTAATTTTTATAAACCACGAGCTCACACCATTGGAGCTCCTGACAAGCATCGGGAGTAGATACGCAGCTTTCTTCGGTGTAGTAGGTTGTAGAACCGGAGACTACGATGGTCGTTGGTTGATCTCTGCTACCATTCTTTATTTGTAACTGCAGAAAAAAAAATATAAATTTATGGCTGCTAATAATCAGCAGTTTATGGCTGTCAGGTAAAGCTCTTTATTGAGTGAAAGATCATACATCATTTTACACACAAAGTGAATATTTTGGGATTGCTTATGCTTACCAATGTAGGTATTCTCTATTAGCTGGATATTACATTTTTACCACATAGACGTATAAAAAGAGGCATTTGATTTTTAAAAAATTAGTAAAAATGGTAAATGTAAATATTAAAGTTTAGAAAAATGACCCAAAAAAATATAAATCCAATGAAACTCCGTCATTTTCCCATCAAAGATAAAGAGAAGTTTGACATGAAGACACTAAAATGATACCCAAAGTATAAGTCGTATATTCGCCTCCGAAGGTGTCATCGCCTACAAACTACACCAATTTCCCGCATACAAAATGATGTATAATTAATTGAGACAATTACATACATACCACCGAATTCCTACATATTTACATAATCTAACATCTAAACTTTATTTTTTAACATTTATAGCACCCAAACCATTCGCATCACATCAAAAATACCATCATTTTAACTTTTAAAAAGAGAAATGCATCTTTTCATGCATGTGTAAGGTGGGTATGTATGTAAAAATTAAATTTTAGGTGTTAAATATGTAAATACATAGGAGCCGACTAGCATGTATGTAAATATTCCTGAGCAATAAGGATAAAATGAAATAGCACATTCCTGCAACCATATCCCATATACAAACCTCACACAAACAGCGAGAAAAATAAACCCTCAAATTTGAATACCTTTACATCAACCTCTGCATAGATTGTGAACCTACATCTAAAAATAATATAGCATAAAGATGGAAAAACATACTCTTGCATTCTTAAATTTCTTTATTGGCCTAACATATTTAATATTGCTTTGTTCAATTTATTTCATATTTTCGTGAAGACCTATCCTTAACAAATGTGAATCCAAATTGGAACATGCATGATAGAGAGCTCAACAATATCCATTAGCCTTTCCAGGTTGTAATCATATACTATTTCAAATACTGTCTACAACATAGTTCTAAAAATAGTGTAATAAGCACATTCTGATGTAGCAAAGTATAAATCCAAATCGTTTTAAAAAATGGTAAACCATACCTCTGAGTAATGCTCCAAGCCTCCTTCCAACTCAAGCCCTTAGAGTCAATTAGTATCTGCATCAGTTCAGGAATGCTTAGCACAGGATGAGTATCATTCATCCTAATAGCTATTTTACTAGGAAATTCCTCCCAATTGACCGAATTTTCTGATCTTCTCTCAAAATAAGAAACAATATTTTGCTGAGAAGCAGAGCACAAGGTGTGCTGCTCTTTTGAACCACCACACCTTACATAAACCAAATAGAGTAATTTCGAAAAGGATAAACCACAAGTAAAACATGCAGCCTCTAAGAAGCTGATTATGGGAAAGAAAACCTCAACAAAATAAAATCAGTCAGCCACCTATCAGATCTATAAAAAGAACAATAAATCAGAGATAAAAACAAATCATAAAGTATAATTTCATCAACAAAGCATAAAGTATAATTCCATCAACAAGGCATAAAGTTCAGCATGTCAAAGCTCAACTAGAAGAAGTGTACCGAAGTTGTTCCTCCATCAATCTACTCGGGTAAAGTCACCTGAAGTTGTTCTTCTACCATTCATTCTTGCTGGAACAAAAGATATATAAAATAATAAGTTATAAGAACATAAAAATTAAAAGGTTAAGAAAAGCTAAAAACTAATTGTTGAGAGAAATTACCAAAGGAGTTTTAAAATTATTTATAAAAGATCTAATCCAGCTAGAAGTGCATGTTAATGCATTCACCGTATTTGCCGAGAGCGAGCTTCTATAATCACTAAGAACTCTTCCACATGTACTAAATGCTGATTCTGAAGCAACTGTTGTTATTGGATTTGATAGTATATTACAGAAAAGATAAGCTAAATGCTAAAAATATGTACTCAATAAGCTAATTAACTAAAAATATGACGTAACAAATTTCGAATCAGAAACTCATCATTTATCTAAGTCCAAAAACTACCATCATGGGAACAGGAACTTTTCACCAAGTATTCACATAAGAAAAAATAGGAAAAATTTAATAGACAAACTAATGTTTAGACAAAGGCTCCAGTCTAGTTGAACGTTATTAACTATGTACTCAGAGCATGAACACATTACAGAATATTCATTGGTCAAACACATTATAGAATATTCATTTTATTTCCTACCATGAGCCATTTAAATGGAATTCATTTATATAACACATTACAAAATATACACTGTGAGGGCTTTGTATGTAAATCTTCCAAATAAAAGAAATTTAAGAAACATTAGGACAATAGGCATACCTAAAGATAAATATGAAATAATACAGAAAAGATACTCAAATATAACAACTAGGTATCCAAACAAGCAGCCGTCGAAGAATATCAAGCAACCAAGCAAGAATACCAATCAATCAAACCAACACTGCCGAGAAAGAGAAGTATAGATCAGAATTTTTTAAGTTTTCAACAACCCTTTTATCAGATCTCATCCATAAAAAACCAGATCTAAATTCAATATGCGAGATTTCACTGCCAAAACTCTAAAAGACTAGGTTTCACTCAAAAAATCTAAGTAAAAAATCTAAGTAAATTTAAAAGAAATTTAAGAAAATTTAAGCTAAGAGGTATCTCTGTAAGTAAACAAGCAACCAAGCAAGAATATCGAGCAACCAATCAAGAAAACCGAGCAGTCGAGCTAACGCTAACTATCCGAGGAGAAATAAAAGTAGATATTAGCAGATGAACATGAAACTAGAGAGCCTTCCGCGATTTTGAGAGGATCAGAGGAGGAGCCTTTCGAGATTTTGAGAGGAGCGAAAGGTAGCCGCACCCCAGAACTTTCGAGACGAGAATGGGAGCCGCGGATCGCTGTTAGGGTATTTTATCTGTGGTATTATATTACTATTACTTATATAAATACTATATACTTATAGAATTTAGTTATATTATATATATATATAGTGGTCAATGTCGAAGTAGGGGCAACCATGAGCCATTGTTGCGTCTCTGGAAATGATAACTTTTCTTTTTATTTTTCTCAATGGAGGCCTTAATATAATAAGATATATGAAATAATACTAAGTATTAATTTGAAATGAAGGAACGAAGTACATACAGTAACCAACAGAAGCGGAGAGGAAGAAGGAAGAGAAGTCTGCACGGTAACTGAGAGCTGGAACACGATTTGATTAAGATGATAACGGAGCCGTCGACGGAGATTATATATATATATTCATATATTTATTTATTTAAATTGGTATTTTAAAGTTATTTATTAATTCTTTAGCCCTAATTATAATTTCTTTCTTGATTACACCTTCCTCCATTTCCTCGCCGGATTGCTTGGTTTCCGTTGTGGACTATATATATATATATATATATATAATCTTTATGAATTAGTTATCAGAACGTATTTTTAGAAATTATTCGTGGGATTTCTTTATTTTCTTGTTTCCGAATTTGCAGCATTCCGTTTCTGGAATTACTTCAAACCTTGTGATTCGGAATTCAAATTAATATTATTTAAAGAGAGAGAGAAATTTTTTATAAATAGGGTAAAAATTATGATGAGGGTTTTTTATGTAATTGACAGAAAAAAAAATGACATAATTATGTAATTTAAACTGTTAAAGTAAATATCTATAGCCGAGTTTATATATCTTAACGAGCCGAACATGAACAACACGCACAAATATTTGTTCGTCGTGTTCGGCTCGAAATACTACTAATCAATTATATATATATATATACATATAGTTCTTTGATGAGTAGTATTTTTAAACATATTAATTGACTATAAGGCTACAAAGATTTATAATCAATTAAAAGTATTAATTAAGAAAATAGAATAAAAATTATTAAATTAGATTTAAATGATGTTTTAAATCTTACCCCAATCATTAACATCTAATGCTACATGATTAGGATTGTCAAAATGACTCTTTGTTCGTGAACGGCTCCCCCCCCCGCCGCCCCCGAG
>NW_018164444.1:31570483-31578026 GCF_001263595.1 Phalaenopsis equestris | reverse complement strand
TAACCACGAGCTAGCCTTGGGCTCGCTCGTGTTCGGCTCGTTTACACTCCTAATTCTATGTTTATGACAGCATTCTTCAAAATTTAGACTTTAAAATTGATGAAATTAAGTGCTTGGAATATTATTTTTTTTTGGACACGAAATGATGATCCTTTTTATTGTTTTTTTGTGTTTATTATTTTCATGATTGGCCCCGTGGCAGTGTCTTTCGAACATCAAAGGGGATGAATAAGAGTTCAAATTTAGCACAATTAATTAAGAGCCTCTTCGGGATCATTTTTTTTTATTTTTTATTTTTAGGCACACATTTGATAGTATTATGATTTATATATTTTTTTAAAAAAAAAAAAAATATAAAACATGTTTGCTAGGATGGTTGAGTGCATGTGCTTTCAAGCATTATGTTCTGCCGCCAGTGGTGTATACGACGTCTTCCTTGCTCCATCAAGCACAAAATATTGCTATGGGCGTGTGGCACGTGGCGGATGGGCGGCGACTGTCGGCAGCCATCGACCAGCTATGGCGAGGGGAGGGAGCAAAGCAAACGGGGTCGGCGGAGGGTAGCGGAGGGTAGCGGCGAGCGACGGTCAGCGGCATTGGGAGGCAGCAAGCGGGGGACTACAACAACAGGTGGCAGCCAAAGCAAGCAAAAATCTTACTTTTTCAATTTTTGAGTGACTATCTGTCTGTGACATTCTCCTTCACCCAATCACGTGACGCCGTTCCTCCAAAAAATAAAAAAATAAAAATAAAAATAAAAAATATAAAAAAGACTAATTTTTTCTATTTTTAATTTTCAAAAATAAAAAATAAAAAATAAAAAAAAGATCTCAAACAAGGTATGGTGGGAAGAAGAGAGCATACTATCACCTCCCAAAAGAGCCCCTTATGGGTGGTGGGCAACCCAGGACTTAAATACTGCTTTTCGGCCCTACACCTAGCCGATGTGTGACTATCTGTCCGTGACAATACGGACAAAGGCAGATGGCATGAGCGTAAAAAGTTGTCTTCACTCGGTGCGTTAAGAATCAATTTTGTTTTTGCGGCTTAATTCATGACATATTTTTTGATGATGTAACCCTTTAATTACATAATTCATTGATATTTGCTTTGTTAATGTAACATAATTTATTTTATTCTAGTTTTTAAATTTTATACAAATATCTGCCTATAATTACATTTTTCTTAAAAAAAAAAATTAGTTGTCATATTTATGTTCTTCTAAACTTAATTATTTTTTAATGAAAATATTTATATATTTTTACAAAAAAAAAAAAGACCAAAACATTTGCACTTCAAAATGCATCATAATACTTCTCAGCCATTTTTAGTTTCTCTATAATTTTGATATAATTAAATTTATTGGCTTGTGGATTAAGCCCCAATCATTAGGGAGAGTAAATAACATAATTAACTTTGTTATGTAAACGTGATTAGCGAGTCATTTCGTCTGGGAATTATCGTAAATTTGATTAGAATGAAGGCAAGCATGAATATTCACTACCAAGGTACATATTAACCATAACCGTTTATGTATGTATATATATATATATAAAGTAAATCAATATTTGACAGAGACTCAAATATCAATTTCTCAAATGTTTTCTTGGCCCTATGACGATAACTCGTACCATACGCCTAAAATTCCAGAGCCCCCACGCCATGTGGAATCGAACCCTTGACCCGACGGGACTTAAGGTGACCCCGCCACCAATAGGCCAAGGCTTGTTGGACATAGCTATATATATATATATATATTCAGACATTCACAAAGGAAACATGAAAGCACAAGACCAATGAGCTACGTACAAAAATCAATCATAAATTATAAAGGCTGGTAAATTGACCAACTAATTACATAAAATAAATTTAATAATTACAAATTTCATTGGGATTAAATTTTAATTACAATATAACTTATATTTTCTTAAAAAAGAAAATTCTGCAAATGAAATCAAATATATTTTTGAGGCTAACTAGAAGATATTTTTAATTGGAACCAACCAACCTAACAAGGAGATTATGGTAATAAGCATTAATGTTATAAAATTAGCGGCAGCTTAATATAATTTTAGAAAATCCAATAAAAATTAATATTTCTCACACTAAAATAAAATAATATACATTCAACCACCAAGTTTACATGATACGTTTCAACACAAAAAACATGATACAAGCGCAATAAAATGAAAATTACATTCATAACATATTGAAAAGCATAGGTTTGACAAAAAGATGGCAGAAATAAATAAAAAACCTCTATATATTGAGGAATGCCAAGCAGCAAATGGACAATGGCAGGAAATTAAGCAGCTTCTTCAAGCAGAAGAAAAAGCCAGAGGGATTCCTTTCTCTTCTCTGCTTCCATGGCAGAAAGGCATCAGAGAGAGAGAGCTCCTCCTGGAATGAACAGAATGCCCCTTCTACGTAGCCTCGCCACTCCATGAGCCCGGGCCATTCCCGTAATTAAAGCTACTGTAAATCGTTTTATCTTAGAAAGGCAGACAGGATGAAGCCAGGCATTACAGTAATTTAGAGGGAAAAAAAAGTTTTGTTTCATCTGTTCCACGTATTTTCTCCTTTTATTTTCTATAATCTTATTAAGGAGCTTATTTGTTCAGTTTATGCAATCTGTACATTCTTGCTTTGATATTATGATGTAAAAATTGTGGGATTTAGTGACGATTTCTTTATTTTATGTTAGAATTATCTGTTTTTTAGGTACTAATAAGAATCTATATTTCTTTTTTGTGAATACTTTTTTGTTAATCAGGCATGACAGCATGTCTAGGATAGGTCATGGCAGTAGAATTGTTCTCTGTGTTATTAATTTGACGAGAAATGTGTTGCTTTTGTTATGTATGCTTATACACTGATTGGATCACGTAATCTTAACTAATTTATACAAGCAAACTCAAAGGAAGTTATTTCATTAAAGATATTTTGAAATTTTATTATATTTTTCCATGTTAGAAGAGAGGCATAAAATTATGTTGAGTGTTGCTGAGATGAGAATACTTCGTGGATGAGCGGCTTGATACTTAAGAGACAAAATGTGAAACGAATGTATTCGTGAAAGGGTTGGTGTAGCTCCAACGGCTGACTAGATTAGAGAGAGTTGTTTTAGATCATATTAAACATCGACCACCTGATGATATGGTTAGAACAGTAGATACGTTATATTCGAGTTATGTTGAAAAAACTAGAGATAGGCCTAAAAAGACTCGGGCATGTTGTATAAATTATGATATTAATTTATTAGAACTAAATGAAAATATGGCACGTAATATGACACAATGGATAAAAAGATTTATGTTGACAATGCCACTTAAATAAAGGCTTGTTATTGTAATTGTTGTTTAGGTCACCTAATTTTTGGGCGACTAACTACAGTAACGGGATATAGCCATAAATTGGACAAATTTGTATAAATTTTTTAGTGTATTTTGTGTGTTTATCTTCTACTTTATTTGGTTTAGCAAAGCAAAAGAAATATAAGGTTTCATTTTGTTGATGTTTGGGTTAGAAAATAAATGTAAGTATTTTTATAGTAGATTTGTAATGCCAACACAAAAAAACCCATTTTTTTTTATGAATTGACAAGTGAATTTAAAATGAACCACTCAAATGTACGTCATTCTAATACCCATAAGATGTTCACCGAAACGTTGTTGACATAAAACCCCACATTTTGTATCATATTTGTATTTTTTTTTCATTTATATTTGTTTTTGAATATATTAAACAAGTTATTTTGGTCAAATTCGGGCCAGTGGAAATATAAGCATGCCAAGTTATAGTCATGCTTTACGACCTATTCAATAAATTGGTGAACCCATCAATCCAATTTGCACCCCTCTTGCAACTAAAGTACCCTCAAATTAACAAAAAAAAAACAAAAAAATATATAAAAAATTGAAAATTAAACAAAGAAAGAAGTAAAGGTGGGATTTGAAGTTAGCTATTATTGTTGGATTTCAACGTTCAACCACTAAACAATGAAACACTTTGAAACACTTCATTGATTATAACATGACATGCAATTATGCATATTTTAAGCTAGCTTAAACAAGTTTCAGGCAAAGCTATAACTCAAAATGATTCAAAATTCAAATTGATCTATGCCTAACATACCAATTTTCTCCCAACAATTTCACCAAAATATTGCAACTATGTTATTTTCGAAGATAGATGTTACCAAATATGTTGATAACAAGTAATCATAATGATAATAATAATAATAATAATAATAATAATAGTTAAAACAACTATAAAATCTACTTATATTGTTCTCCTATCTTATACTTGTTTTCATTAAATAGTGTTATAAAATTGATATAATGAAATAATGAAATATATAAAAGAAAGAACACAGATCTTACGTGAAAAATCTAAGATGAGAAAAATCACAAGCATCAATGAAATCTATTGTTTGCACTCCTTGGTCCTTCGTTGATTTTATTTAATTTTATTTACATTACTTAAACGAAACCACCTTATAAACCCTACCCGTTATGTTTCATGAACATATGCAAAGGAATATTATATAGCTCGTCTCTCTAAACCATCTATAGCTAGATACCACGCTCTGCAAATAATCAAGGATGTTAACCACACTTTTTTAGATGTTCAACAGAAAGCGTGGTTGAAGGAGCATATCCAAACCATCTTAAAACGCAAACATGGAGCACTAGAAGTTTTGGAAAATTTCACACAAGTGTAGACTCATCCGGAAAAGTCTAGAAGACTTGAGAAAACTCAAAGGTTATAGAAGAATTCAAACTTCTAGGAATTCTAAATGTCTCTTGATTATTCCAGAATAAGTTAGATGCTTAGAAAATAAACTAGAAGTCTCTAGAATTCTTCAGAGGTTTATGAATGATTAACATGTAGAATACCTAAAAACTTCCTAGCTTATAAATAAGGAGAAACTCCTTCATTTGAAACTATCTTTCAAGGTCTTTTAAGCTTTTCTATAAGCAATACAATTCTACTTTTCAAATCTCTCTCTCTCACACACTTACCACTCTTCTAGGTTTGCAAGCGTGGGAGAAATTAGATTGACATGGTGCTTGGAGTAACTGCTATGGCCGCACATTTGCTTGTTACAATACTAAGGGCATGAGAGTTGGTAGATGAGCTTTGGTTCGAGCATGGCAAAAAATGCGCCAAGGAACAAGTGGTCGAGTTTGAAACCATTAACATTGAGTCATTGCCACAAGGTCAATGTCATGAGAAGTGACACGATCCAGTAGCATCGAAGCCAAGGACATGATCTCTAGTATTGACTCTCGCATGTTTTAAGTGGAGGAAGTCATAAATGGCATAGGGACCCAAGTGGATGATATAGGCCAGAGGATGAATAACGTAGACAAAAAAGAGGATTCCACCATCCATAGTGCGACGAGGGGCATGATATTCCAACTAGAGCAATCCTTGACAGATGAAATTGCAAAGATGCATGTAGAGTTTATGTTAGAACTCAGCGGAATGTGTCAAGCCCATGAATTGGAGATGTGTTGGATTCTTGCACATATCAATGATGTGGGTGGAGATATGGCCCTATGTAAGCGCACATTTATGACTATGCCTACTTACAACACTAACAAGTTTAGAAGGATTATGTGTGAGAAGTTTATGATAGAACTCAGCAAGATGTGTCAAGCCCCTGAATCAGAGATGTGTGGGATGCTTGCATCAATTGAGGATGTGCGTGGGGAAATGGCCTTAAGTGATATTAGCGACGACTTCCACTTATACACTACTGATTAGTGGATTGAAGTGCCAAAACCCAAAAGCTTTAAAGGATGAATAATGATATGAAATCTCTAACGAACAATTCCAAACTTTACCGGAGTTTAGGAAAAATTACAAACTAAATCACACCACAGAATAATGAGATCGCACCAATTCGATAACAAATCGGAACAAAAATTAAAGCATAAGCACAATCAAAGCAACTAGAAAAACACAAAAAAATTTACGTGGAAAAACCCAAAAACGGGAACAAAACCACAGAGCCACTCCACTATAAATTTTCACTATGAAATTCAGAAGGTTTTACAAAAAACTCACACAATTTTTCTCTCCACACAAAGAAAACTTACAAAACTCGTTTCACAATCTTCCTTCTCTGATCCGATGTAAAAATCACGCCAAATCACCGAAATCCACCTCTTTGGCACTCCTCACCTTCACTGGGATGATAGTTAAAGAATACCGAAGGAAGATACAACAAACCCTACAATACGCCACTCGAAATCACGACTAAAAATCAATTCCCAACACCAATCGCTGCTAGCGCACAGGCGCCCGAACTTGGCGCCTTTGCGCCAAGCTCTCGAGAACCAGACACCTATATGGGAGCATATGTGCCCATCAGCTTTTCCTGTTCGGGCAGCACCCAAGCGGGCGCATAAGCACCCACAACCCAGTGCATAAGCGTCGAGTGCTCTGTCTCGCTGCTCACCAAATCAATCTCCACTCATAACAATTAATGCTAAAAAACTTTGCAACTTCTTATGGAGACTTGAACAATACTTCGGGGCAATGAGTGTTGTGGATGAGGAGGTGAAATTCCAATTTCCAACCCTCTATCTCATTGATGTGGCCGTCTTATGGTCGAGGAGAATGTGTGGAGATACGAAAAAGAGTATGTGCTCCATATCAACAGTTAACAACTTCAAAACAGAATTTAAAAGGGAATCATAACCCAATAATGTTGAAGATGAAGCTAGAGCTCGCTTGCGAAACAATCAAGATCAATCAAAAAATACATCTAGGATTTTAATGATCTGGTTTTGGAGATCCTTGATTTATTTGACAAGGATTTCTTCTTCTACTTCATAGATGGCATCAGAGTTGAAGCAACACAGAGTGTAGATCTTGACATTGCTCTAGCCATGGATGAGCGCTTGGTTGATTACTCTCAAGGATTCTGTAATAAACCAAAGGAGGGTGGCTAGAAAAATAATGGAGAAGACAAAAGTGTTGTTGCGAGATCTAGATATATACCGATGATGTGGTATATCTATAAATCAAATAGGAGAACGATAGACGAAGCGAAAAAATAAAACGAGAAAAATTCACATCAGAAAAGAACATACACAACAGAACACACAAATTTACGTGGTTCGGCAAATTACCTACGTTCGCGGAGTTGCAGAGAATTTTACTACTTGAGGAATTTACACCAGTCGATCACCTTGACTTACAAGAGGAATCTATCACTCTTCGTTGCTCTCTTTCTCTTCTTCTCTCTCTGTTCTTCTCTCTCTACACTGAGATAAACCGAAAACACTCTACATCGAGATACACCGAAGAAGACAAACTTACAAGAGAAATAAACCCAATTTCTCTTCTGCCACAAGCCACCGAGAAGAAGTCAAGTAAGAATCTATGGAGAACAATCTTCTTCTTCCTTCTTCTTACTTCTGCCACAAGGAACTGCTCCTTCTTGCACTTCTCTTCCTCTGCCCCGAGGAAACCGAAGAACTCAAAGCGTGACTTCTAAACCCAAGGAGAGTCATCCGAAGCTTTTATC
>NW_018164444.1:31564422-31570466 GCF_001263595.1 Phalaenopsis equestris | reverse complement strand
TACTTCTCAAAAAAGTAAGGCATGAGTGGTTATTTGTGAAGAGGCGTGACACTCCAAAGCAAAGTAACCGCCCAAGCATAGTGGACCGGGCTCCACCGTTTTTAACAATTCTCCCAGGCTGCAACTTCTCCTTCCTCGAACTGATATCTTCCACTGGCGGTGTCGCCCTTTTTCTTTCAACATGAATCATCCACCTCTGCAACTCAAAACCTTTGTTTCACTCCAAAAGACCAACTGAAGCGGTGCACAACTTCAGTTTCTCAAGAGTAACACCCTCAGTCAACATATCAGCAGACTCCACATAGTTTTGCACCTCCAAGCTATTTCCTGGGTCACTCTTGTCTCTTCTTACAACTCTCACTGTATGGACAACATATTGCCTCTGCTGAAAGCCTTTTTCAACAAGTTTAGCCTTGTACTTTTTACTGACATCACACTCAGTTTTCACCTGGTACACTCACTTATTCTGTAATGCCTTCTTTCCTGGTGAAAGTTATGCCAGCTCGAACTTTTATCTTGCAAGATTTCTTCATAGTTTTGTGGTTCTCCAACATCTGTCTGTGGAACAATAGGAATGGGGTCTCGGACCCACTTTCCTCCACTTCCATCACTGTCTTGCACTGTGGCCTCTGGTAGATTCATACCACATTCAAAGCCCCTGAATCCAATATCAAGTTTTCAACAGAACTATGAACTATCAGCAATAGTGCATCTTGTGATTTTTCAGATATAACATTTGCGATATTATTCTTCATCTTCCTAGGATTCCTGCAGTTCTTCTTTATGTAGTCAGCTTTGTCACAATTCCAACAGGTTGTCTGTTTACCAAACTTTGATTTTGATCTTCCTATACTTGAGTTCCTGTCATGTCATCTCCCTCTGAAATCAACATTCAATGTTGAACTCGAACCTGAGACCTCCCCAGAATCTTTCCTGCGAACTTCCTCAGTCAAAATCAAATCATGAATATCATTGTATTTCATTTTAGATTTACCTGCAGAACTGCTAACTGCTATCCTCATCGTTTCCCAACTATCTAACAATGAAACCAACAAGATAAGTGCACATATCTCATCATTAAAAACAATTTCCACAAACGACAATTGATCTGTGATGATATTGAAATCATTCAGGTGTTGAGCAACAGAAACACCTTTCGCCATCTTCAAATTGAATAATTTTTTCATCAAGTGTACCTTGTTATTCACTGATGATTTTTCATACATACATGATAAGGCTGCCATGACATCTGCAGTCGTCCTTTCCTTGACGACGATGTGTGCAACGGACCTCGAAAGGGTCAATCGAATAACCCCCAGAACTTATCGATTCAATAAATTTCATTCAGCCTCATCCATTCTTTCAGGTCTTTTCTCCAATAACGGAAGATGAAGTTTCTTCCCATAAAGATAATCCTCTATCTGCATTCTCCAATAACCAAAATCTGTGTCATCAAATTTCTCGATCCCTAAAACTCTCACTTCATCTGCAGTCATCATTCTTCCTTAGATTTGAACAAAGCTCTGATATCAGTTGTTGTTGCGAAATCTAGATATCTACCGATTGATGTGGTATATCTAGAAATCAAACAGAAGAACAATCAACGAAGCGAAAAAATAGAACGAGAAAAATTCACACCAGAAAAAAAAACACAGCGGAACACACAGATTTATGTGGTTCGGTAAATTGCCTACGTCCACGAAGTTGCAGAGATTTTTACTACTGGAGAAATTTACATCAGTCGATCACCTCAATTTACAAAAGTAAACTCTCACTCTTCGTTGCTCTCTCTTATTCTCTCTCTGTTTTTCTCTCTCTACACTGAGATACACCGAGGAAACTCTACACCGAGATACACCGAAGAAGACAAACTTACAAGAGAAATAAACCAAAATTTTCTTCTGCCACAAGCCACCAAGAAGAAGCCTAGGGAGAAGAATCTTCTTCTTCTTCCTTCTGCCACAAGGAACTGCTCATTGCACTTCTCTTCCTCTACCTCAAGGAAACCTTCATCTATCCCGAGGAAACTGAAGAAGAACTCAAAGCGTGACTTCTAAACCCAAGGAGAGCCATCCGAAGCTTTTATCACGAACAGGAAGGAGCGAAGAGATGTTTCATTTCACAAAAGAGAAAGGCAGGAGTGGTTATTGATGTAGAAATAGCCTTTCCAGAATTTACTAAGGGAAAGGACAAGCCAATCAATAACAAAGGACTGAGCATGCCCCGCACTGACTGCTTCATTTGTGGGGGTCCTGAAAAGCAGGCTTTGAGCTCACTCCTTGCTAACCATTAGGACAGACCAAAACTTGAAGATGAAGGTACAACTGCATAAGAGGGAGAAATACAATTATTAAATACAACTCACAAACTACCTCTAAGGTTGGGATGGTTGTGGACTGGTCAGCAGGTAGACGATAGCGAGTGGGGAAGCTAAGAGTTAGCCAGCATGTTAATGGAGAGGAGAGAAGCGTCAGCAGGTCTAGAAAGGTTGGGAGCGCTGCAGCAAAACTTCTGGAGAGGGGATTGGAGAGGCTGGCAACAACAGGTGGGGTGTCGGATAGACTGGGCGGAACAGCAGGAAGGTGCAGGAGCGGCTAACGGTAGCAAGGAACGTGCAAGGGTGGCAGCCGACAGCAAGACTGGTGCAGGAATGGCTGACGACAACAGCGAAGGGAGGAACAAGCAGAGATGATCACCAGCTCGGACGACTTACAGTCAGAGCACCATCTCACCCTCGGATGGGAGAAACGCCTGACACATAAACCTGAAATCAGAGACAATCAAGAACAACTCTCTAAGCAAGCAATTTTGCACATATATATAATATATGATCGTAGATAGAAATAGAAGGTAATAGAAAAGGAAAGGGGTGGAATAAGGAGGGACTAGAAAGAGAAAGGAATAGAATCGAAAAGGTGGGTGGGTGGCAGAATTGGAAAAGGAGTTCTCTCCCTTTGGCGGCAAAGCCCCCTAGACCGATCTGCTAGCCCTAGAGACTCCTTGGCTGGACCGGCTGGTCCAACCCTTCAACTGCAGTTGGGCTGCAGCAGGAAAGTCCCACGCCACTTAACAGTCCCTAGTTGACAGATTGATGGAATCAAGTGGATGGGACTACAAGACATGTGAGAGAGTTGGAAGTTCAAAGATGATCAAAGGCACTCCAAAAAAGGATCCAACATAACACTAAAAGAAGGTGTGGTGAGAGCATCACAAGCTTAGGTGGGGGAGAATGTCACACCTTGTTGGATTAACCACACTTTTTTAAGCATTCAGTGGCAAGCATGATAAAAGGAGCATATCAAAATCATCTTAAAATGGAACCATCGTGCACTAGACGGTTTTAAAAAATTCTATGCATGTCCAGACTCATTTGAAAAATACAAAAAGACTCTAAAATACTCTACACAGTTATAGAAGTCTTCAAATTTTCTAAGAATTTTAGATGTCCCTTTATTAATTTAGAATATATTAGATTCTTAGGGAATAATAGAGTATTATGCATATTTGAGTAACATGTAGAATACTCTAGAAATATATAAATTCTAAAATGAGTGGTATTATATAGAAATCTAGAAATTTCTTGGAGAAAACTCCCTGAACTAAAAATATGGATAACCTCTTTCACATGAAACCATCCTTCGAGCTCTTGTAAACTCTTTCATAAGCAATACGCATCTACTTTTTTAATCTCTCTCTCTCTCTCTCTCTCTCTCTCTCTCTCTCTCTCTCTCTCTCTCTCTCTCTCTCTCTCTCTCTCTCTCTCTCTCTCTCTCTCTCTCTCTCTCTCTCTCTCTCTCACTCGCCACTTCTAGACTTGCAAACTGTGAGAGAAGGCTGACAGAATCACACATTTGCTTACTAAAATAGTAACGGTATAACATAAGATCTCTGATTAGGTAAAAGTTACTATTTCCCTGGAACAATGTAAATTGATTCTCCATCATGTAGCTACGGGCAAAAAGCAAATTTTGATGCCATACCTTCTTATTATTTTTGCAATTTTTAACGCAAGTACTCTAAATATTTCAAGGCTCACCAATAATTAAGAAAATAAAACATTCAAATAAATGAGACACAAACCATGATCAAATTTTATCACAAACAAGATGGACATAACTCTTCTCACTTCAAATTAGGCTTCTACATAAAATTTAGAACCTACTTAATATCACGTTATGAAATCAAAGCCTATAAAACTTGCCCTTCATCTTATGTCAGCCCTTCATCTTATTCCTATTACTCAAGACATCAATGACCATGTTTTTTAGTAAAGTTTTAATTTTGATCTGAGTCTTTTAGGTATTAATAGCTCAAATGGATAGGAGGTTTCAAATCTTTTACATCGAGCACGGCAAAAATAAGAAAAACATTTACGAGCACTCCTTAATGTTCACTAGGCTTTCTACAAAGTGTTGTGAGAGTATATGCGATTTTTTTTTTTTAATGGATAATTCATTCGATGTCATATGTTAATTTTCATTTTGTTTAATTTTTTATTTTTTACTTTTCATCTCAAAAATTTTCATTATTGTAACTTAATGTAATCTTTTCAATAACTATGAATTCATGCTTTGAAAAAAACTAAGGAATGAACAATATAAAATAAATATTTTTTTAATAAGAGCAATAGAACAATCATACCTGATGGAACCAGAAAACTTGAACCACAGAAACCATCATCTTAAATTTTTTGTGTGCGCTCAAATTTACAGAAGAAAATTATCGATCATGTGAAAAATTACATCAGCACCATCAGAGTTTAAAAGCTTGGACTTCACCTACACAAAATTCTAGGAAGAGTTAATGATAAAATGTATACATCCGCCCATGCAATTATTTTCACTTCAAACCCTAAATTTTTATAACATGAATGTAGTATTGAATATATTTTTTTTATTTTGGTTTTATAGAAATTATGCATAATTGATGAAAAAAAACGCCCTGTTCTTTCTACACGCAAAGAGAATTTCACCACAATAGAGGAATTTAATAGAGAAAAAAGCTTCCATGCAACATACCTGAATAGTACTATGAGCGAAAACGCGTTGTTTACTTTTTCGAAAACTGACATCCACCCTTTCCCAAGGGACTTTATTAAGACCTTTGATCATCAGCTCTGCATTTGTTTAAGGCAAAGTTGGATTAAGAGCAAACACCAAACCTCAAATAATTTGAGTAAGTCCAATGACGATGATGATAATAGGAGAGGAGCAAAGACAGGCGATAATGATTTATTTTGCAAAATTTAAATTGATCATTACTAATGCAACAAATAATGTTTGTAAGAGAATAGCATAGCTTGTAATTGGAGAAACAAGCAGTATATTAGTAAATATAATCAAATTAATTCTCGTTTTTCTTAGCCTTTAAATGCTACAAGAATGTTTCTTCAGTGGAAATATCCAATGAAACTTAAGTACTGATAATAAGGTTTTCCATGCGTGATGAGTAAAGTGAAATCAACGCTATTGAATTTCAAAAGCCAAGGTATAATTTATTTTTAAATTGTTAATTTATAGTAATGTGTACAATTGTCTTGTATCAACATGAAGTTCAATGAATTATGATCAATATATCTTAAACATTGTCATCATCAATTAACTTTATATCAAGTGTTAAGATTTGAAATAGACCACCATAATGTACTTGATAGGAGGGGTATTTAAACCCAATTACAATAGATGGAAAGAAAAAAAAAGTAATAAAATAACTAGTAAAGAAAATAAAACAAAATATGTGACTCACAAAAAAAATACATAATCAGGGAATAAAAAAAAAATAATAATAATAATGGTGTAGGGATGGCCGTTATAACTTAATATTCCCCCTCAAGTTGAAGCATAGATGTTAGTTATGTTCAACTTGAACTTCAAGTCATCAAAAAAAGGGTGAGACAGATTCTTGGTGAGAATGTCCGCCAGTTAATCATTGGACGTCACATATGGAATGCAAATCTCCCCGGAATTGATCTTTTTCTTAACGAAGTGTCAGTCGATCTCCACATGTTCAGTATGTTCATGCAGGACTAGGTTATGAGCAATGTT
>NW_018164444.1:31563923-31564322 GCF_001263595.1 Phalaenopsis equestris | reverse complement strand
GGACGCGATCGTCCGAATGTGCCGAAAAATTCGGGTGCGCCCGGAAGCAATGACGAAAGGATATTTTACCAAAAAAATCGGGCACTGGCGCGCCTGTCAGGAGAAGGCCCGCAGCTGCTGGAATGCAATGAAAAAATTGGGCGCGCTTGGACGAACGCCCGCTGTAACTTGCAAGGGAAATCATTGGTGTGGTCTGATCGAGAAAAAGATCGCGAGGGAGGCCGGATCCAAACCAGGTCGAAGCCAAATCCAGGCTAGGACGTGGCCAAATCTAGGCCAGGACATGGCCAAATCCAGGCTAGGACGTGGCCAAATCCAGGCCAGGACGTGGCCAAATCCAGACCAGATCGGGGCTAAACCCAGGCAGGACGAAGCCTGAACCGATCGCGACGATGATGA
>NW_018164444.1:31558866-31563823 GCF_001263595.1 Phalaenopsis equestris | reverse complement strand
CACAAATTTTAATATATTATACGGATTCCGAGATAATTTTAAACAAGAAACATTCAAATTTTAATGAAAAGTCATTCAGAACTTCGATTTCAACAAACATAAAGTCAAACACGTCGGCTTGATGAGATGGAAATAGAGGTACTAAAATTGGTCTGATCCAACTCAAATCAAGCAGTTAAAACAACATTTGGAAGCTTTACTATCATAATTGAAAGGTCTGACAAATTCTCAATATGACATACTTATAGTCAAATGGAACTTCTCGGCAAGTTAATTCCAACGAGCCCAAGATTACTCAATTTTGACTAATGTACTAAAATGTCTATCAAATATCATTCGATTAAGAGATTTATTTGGGCTACTCAATTAAGAGTGGTTTGGATTCATAGATAGGGTAATGAATATATTCATAGATAGGATTGTGTAGCTCCAGTGGTGGACAAAATGAAAGAGTCAATGGTTTTACATACATATCACTAAATTCCTATGTATATATAACACTTAAACTTTGCATTTTAATTTAACTTCCTATGCACAAGTAAGGTTGTATGTTTGAAAAAAAAAAGAAGTTTAGTTGTAGGATATGTATTTGCAAAAGAATTAAGAGTTAAATTTTCTATCTATAGTTAAGGCTTAAGCCAATAAATGATCCACATTGTGTCAAACCGAAATTTAGTAGGATCGATCCACAATCTGATTTCACACGTATGGTAGGTCTGTGAATTTAGGGCTTAGTGTTTTTAAAATTTATGTTATATATATTTGGAACTTAGGACATTTAAAGTTTATGTCAAACATGTGTTACGTAGTGTAAGTCTGTGAATTTAGCTAGAACAACGACAATCACTCCAAAATTAATTTTGGACCAAATCTCGAACCCTTTCACAGATATATTTGTTTTTTTATTATGTTTCCAAGTGTAAAACCAATCATAGAACTAATCATTCTTATCGTTGCAGCCCTTTCACGATTAATTTCACACATCAAAATATTTTTTTTAAAAGAAGATATTTCATATGATGTAAAGAGTATTCACTATTTCCTCCTTCATGAGGCTAATTTCTATTTCAAAAATGGAAATTGATGTTCAAATCTAATTTACCAGTTCCAAAATGTAAATTCACATCAAAATTTCAATTTTCATTGTTGCATACCCATTGTGGCAATGTATATGAGATTTCTAAGTGAATTTCCATTTTGTATATGACAAATTAGATTTTGAAGTGAATTTTTCATTATGGGAATGAAAATTAAACTTCGCTTTAGAACTTCCAATGAAAACTCTTATATCATATGAAATATTTTCTTTTAAGAACATATTTCGAGGTGTGCACTTAATCGCATATGAGGTTTGTGAAGACAGGAATGCTTTGATTAATGATTGGGTTTGCTTAGAAAATAAAATATGAAAGAAATAAACTCATTCTAGGTTTGGTGTAACTATGATGACAGACAATAATAGATCCAAAAATTTGAAATAATTTAGGACAAATTAGCAATCTTGGATAGCCCTAACGACCTCAAGTAAGTTGTTAATATTTTGACTTTGAGCTTAATTGTCATCAACTTGAATGAAATTTGATTTAAAATTTTTTGCTCAAACTTAGATCGTTGATTGTGAAAAATTCTTTACTCGAGCCAAAATTAAAATCATTCAATATTCAACAATTATCATTGTTTGAGCTATCTAAAATGTTCACTTCTTTTACAATATGATGATTATTATTAGATTTGATCACCTTTTGTTACAACTTTGTTATTGGATCTGCTACAAGTCAGATCATTAACATTATAGTAATGTTAGTTCTGTCGTAGATCATTAATCGATCAAACATTGATTTACAATCCATTAAAATGTCTCCCTCTAATATTGTATGTCATTATAGCTACACTAGCTCTGTTGACCTCATTTTTGGTGAGATATGTCTCCGCCCCTATGACTTATGCTATAACCTAAGGACTCTTCTGTTGCCTATCCTTGAGGACTAGTGATTGGACCCATCCTTTTAGGTGTTCTAACCACTTTTTAGCTTTTTTTATGTAGTTTCACAAGGATGTTCTCAAACCCTCAACACTTTGTTGAGTTGGTTTGTATCAAGACGAGGAAGCTCAAATATGAGTTCCTATAAAACCATGAGGCCTTAGGAAAACTTCTTATGACTTGACCACTCACTTCACTCACTTCACTCACACATGCACCACACTCATAATCCTTATCTACACAATTACACCACCACATTTCACCATACACATTACAATATTTACCTCCATGCCCTACACTCCATCACTACCCTTACACCACCCAATTTCCACCAAAGTTCATCAAATTTCCCAAATTTCCCAAACTAACCTCAACAAAATCCTGAACAAAATCCAACAAGACCACTCCCAACCACCAATTTCACACAAAATTACCAAAATTTCCAAAATTAACAAATTGACCCAATTTTCATCAAACTTACTAAATTGACCTACTTTCCATCAAAATTACCAAGTTCACTTAACTACCACCAAAATTCAAAATTAAATCCAATCCCATCCAATTTCAAGCCCAAATCCAAAATTGCCCAAGTTCTAACCCAAACTCACCCCAAGTCCACCCTAAGTCCAAAATCCACCAAAATTGAGACCTCATGCCAAATCCAACTTCGCCAAGTTCATGTCCCAAAATTCATTTTAAATTCCACCAAGCCCATCATGAAAAAATATTAATACCATCAAACCCAGATCCAAGGTTCATTAAGCCCAAAAGCTTAAATACAAAAACCCACCAAAACCAAGTCCAAAATCCAAATTCAATTAACATAAAATCCTCATGAAAAAGTTAGCCTCCCCCTTTATCACATTAAAGCTCAATCAAGCCTAAGGATTAAAGTATCATGATTTAAATTGACCAAAATTGATCTCATGAAAAACATTTTTCAAAGGATCAAATTCTCACCCCTCCTCTTTCATGCAAGCCATGTGGGCTATGTATGAGCCATAGGCAAGCCATATGACTTCATCTAAGCCAAACAAAAGCAATAAAGCCATGCACAAGACTCATGTGAGCAACAATACCATTTATGTTTAAAGAATAACCCCCTTTCAAACTCCCTTAAAAGCACTCAAACATACACATGCTTCACTACAACTCATGATTAAGCCCTAATCTCTGTGATAGAGACTTAACCATTCATGCTCCAAGGCTAACCACAAGACATAGCCACCTTGAAGGCCGCCCAAACATATTTCCATGAGCCTAGCCTAAGTGAAACCCAAACCTAGCCTAAAACCCAACTTTTTAGGTGGAACATTACACTAGGCCCTGAAACTCAACAATAATCACAAGTTCAAAAATAAAACCTAAACCCAAAATATCACATCAAGAAGTTTGGACTAAGATACATGTAGATTGAGGACGACTTCAGATGTCGATCAACACATAGCAATGAAACGGATTTACTTCAGCAAACCTAGCCTAAATCCAAAATATCACATCAAGAAGTTTGGACTAAGATACAAGTAGATTGAGGACGACTTCAGATGTCGATCAACACATCATATTTTTATTATTTATATTTTCAGTAATTTTTTTTTATTTATGTATTCATGTTCTAAATTTTCCATTGAATTTTTCCAATTGATTTCCACAAATTTTCCACATGTCTAGCAACATTTGGTTATGACAGATAAAATCTCAGATCATGCAGAGAATAGTTTTACTCAGATAATTTTTTTTTAATTTCTTGATTCGGGTCAAAATAGGAGCAAGGCACTTGGAGTTTTCTGAGCGAAAAGAGAATAATAACATTTGGTTTCTTCATATTATTAATTTACGGATAAGTAATCATTTTGCACTACGGATAATAGTGAGGTCAACAAAATAATAATTTGATTTGTCCTTGATATGGGACAAATTTGACCTGAGAGGTATGACTAGTGTTCTGTAAGTAAAAAATAAGTCAAAGGCACATGGAGTGCCGAGACGGCACATGGAGTTAAAATCCATATATAGCTTTAGTTATTTTAATTCGCACTAAATACTATATTAGTTGGGTTTGAATAAGGGTCTCTTTGGCAAGCTGCAGCTTATTCAGTTTTTTCTGTTAAACAGTTTATCTTGATAAGTTACTAATTAGCAGTTGATCCTGATAAGTTCACTGACTTTTTTCCGGACAGCTGTTTGAAAATAGCTGATTTGCAATTGTTTGTGGATAAATAACCATTCTACACATGTTAATTTAGAAAAAAAACTAACGATTATATTTCAAGAGAAAGTCTTTGGAGAGTTTTTTAAAAGAAAGGTGTTGATATGACTTCTATTAAAGGCATTAAAGATATGTATAGTTTTCTTTTATATTATGTAAAATGTTTTCCGTATAATTTTTATTGCTATGACATTCATACTATAAAGGTCATAAATTGAAAACAGAAGATGAGCATGTTGTCTTCTTCTTTTTTAGTAGCCTTTGGCACAGAGATTGGAGTGCCCCATGCCTTCATTTTTGCTCTGCTCCTCTACATCGGCTCTATTGCTCTATTGTGATTTTCGTCAAGCACTTCAATCGTGAACGAACTTGAGAAATTGTAAGCACGGGTGCTCGAGAGCTTTTGACAATGGCGAGTCATCAGAGAAGAAAATGGAGAGTAATATAACAAAGAGCTGGTGGAAGTGGTTTTGATGGTTAGCATGAAAGCAAAGGTTATTGTGGAATTGATCTTCATGTTTGGTCGGCTCTCTGTGGGATAAATCTCTTTATCTGGTCGGCTCCCTCTTGTTTGCAGACACGAAAGAGCCTGAAGGAAAGGAAGCATCTTCGTCTATCGTTGTCGCTTCGATGGCGGTGGAGGAGTGAGATAGTAGCAACCGAGATCTCGAGCAGGAGAAAATCGAACAGAGGAGTAATCTGATCGAAGACTCTGGCCGCGGGGGTGATCCCGCAGGCCGCGTCTAATAGACAAATCAGAACTGCAG
>NW_018164444.1:31555700-31556996 GCF_001263595.1 Phalaenopsis equestris | reverse complement strand
ACTCTTTCCTAAAGTAATTTTTTTTTTTAATTTCAACTTTTATATCTTATACATTTTCAGTTCAAGTAGTTTGGAGAAATTTAAAAATATGATTCAGTTTTCTATAATTTTGATGATATATCTTGTTGTTATAAGCATACGACTCAACACTTAGGTATTTTCATATTTAAAACCAAAATTTTAATGAACAATTTGCATACATAGCACATAATTCTTATGTATTTATGCATGCCCGAGTTCTAATTTCATATTTACATTCATGACACTTTAATGTTTTAAATTTATGCACGAAAATGTGCATTTCACTTTTAAAAAGTGATAATAGAGCTAATTTTTATGTGATAATGAAAGTTTTGAATGTTATGTATAGAGATGAAAGTATGCTTTTGATATATTATAAATACATATAAACTGTGTTCTATGTATGCTGTTTCTCTTATTAAAAAGAAATTTACATTCCTGGCACAAGTCTTATGTATTTATATTTCTCACACCTAAACTTCTATATATATTGTTGTGTTAAGTCAAAGCATGAGAAGGTGTATTTCACTTTTAATAAGTGATAATAGTGTTATTTTTAATTTGTTATTGAAGTTTTGAGAGCTATGTGCGTAAATATGAAAGATTAGATTTGAGAGACGTACATACATAAGGATTGTATTCTATGTATGTAAAAATTCCTTTTTTAAAGGTAGATTTACATACCCAATACACAATTTTTATATAATTAAGTATCTTACGCCTAAACTTTCATATTTACAAACAACACACTCTGATGTTTTGAACTAACGCATGAAAATATGTATTTCACTAAAAAAAAAAAAAGATAATATTGCTATTTTTGATTTGATATTGAAGTTTTGAGTGTTATGTATGTAAATATGAAAGTTTAGGTTTGAGATATATGTAAATTTTGTGTTCTATGTTTGCAAACTCCATACTCAGCACACATTTCTTATATATTTACATTCATCACATATTGGTGCTTTAAATCAATGCATGAAAATGTGTATTTCACTTTTAAAAAGTGATGATAGTGTTATTTTTAATTTGATACGGAGGTTTTTGGTAATATGTATGAAAGTTTTAGTTTGATATATATGAATGTGTAAGAATTGTGTTTTATGTATGTAAATTCACTTTTAAAGGGAAATTTACATACTTCACCCACAACTTTTATATATTTACCTATCTCATACCTAAACTTTTATATTTACATCCATCACACTTTGATGCTTTAAATCAATGCATGAAAAATGTGTATTTCATTTTTAAAAAGTGATGATAGTGCTATTT
>NW_018164444.1:31552356-31555348 GCF_001263595.1 Phalaenopsis equestris | reverse complement strand
GTTGAAGTTCTTAACCAAGATGTGAGTATTTATGTAGGATGAATGGACTGGAGAACAAAAGCTGCTATATGGTGATGTTCCAGAAGATATTGAGCCGGAAGATATCAGACCCATGGGTAATTATGCTGTCTCAATAACATGGCCAGATGGATTTAGCCAGGTTAGTGCATAACTTGAATTCTTAGTCTAAAGATGGCATCACTATACCAGAAAATCTTTAATTATTTGATTCGCTGCCCTTTTGATTTTCCTGTTCTTAATACTTATGATAACCAGTGTTTGGACTTTCATTCAAATTATATGTAGTTATCGTCAAAAAACGTAATTGACGAATATAAGCTTATCTTGTTTGTGTTGCCAACCCAATTTATCTCTTGCAGGTCAAGTGGTGAATCTATTTTCACTGCTTTCATTTTGTTAATGATTATTATTAACTGGTTATGATTTGGATTTTTGATATAAGTGCAATATATTGATAATCAATCAATTCTTGTATTATATATATCTTAAAAAGTAAATCTGAGATTTTTCATCCTCACTAAATTTTGATCAGGATGTTCTAAACTCAAAATTTCCAAAAAAAATTTAGAATAGGAATGAGTGCAGTACATGTAGAATCAATTAACTCTTATATTGCATTATCCCACTTCAGATTGAAGAATTTTATTATCTATCGTAATTAAATTTTGATTCGGATATCCCAATCCAATTGTTTTTTCTATTTGTAATTAAATTTTGATTCGGATATCCCAATCCAATTTTTTTTTCTATTTCTCTCCCATAATTTTTTATCATGACTGTAGAATTTTGTGGCCAATCTTTTGTATGCATGATTTTCTATTTTTTCTCAGCTGATTCTCTAATCTAATGAGGGCTTCATAATTCAATCATTGATCACTTCAATTCTATGGCTTTTGCAGATTGCACCTTATGATCAGTTGCAAAGTATGGAACGGTTAGTTGATGCTCCCTTCCTAAGATCTTGAATATTTCAAGCCAAGCAATTCTGAAAATAAAAAATAAAAAAATGCACGTGAAAAATATGAAATATAACAGCCAGCATTAAAAAAAAATCCATACGTCAATGTATTAGTTTTGTACAAACTTTGTAAAGCATAAATTATTTTTGTAGTTAAAAAATGTTTACTAATGCATTTCTGCATATATACTTTCTCCTGCTGTTATTATATTGTTGTTGTGTTGGAGACCATCGATTAATTTTTATTATAACATTTTATTTTGAACCTGACTAGACCTTAATGGCTGTTTAACCATGTTGGAAAAGTATCCCTTTATACTATTGTGGTTAACTGCCTCAGTAAAACCATGATCCATGATAATTTAACTTGCTATTATCATCTTCAATTTAGAGGTGTGAGAACTGGAGCGGCGGGGTAGCTAGGATTTGCTTAGATTTACTTTATGATAGTTATTCTTTTGTGCATGGAAGACAAATAGGGATGGGCTGAACCATAGGCTGTTACACCCCAACTAGCCGTTCTTAAGGGTCAATTGCGGTGCGACAGAGACGGACAATTCAGTCACACCAAATTCTCACCAACATTTGTCATGATTTGCAAAATTAGAATCCAACGAGTAAAGAATTAGTTTAACTAAATCGCCACAATTATACATGATTTATTTCATTTCATATTCATTTATATATTTGGAATCGTGGGAAATAATATCACCAAAATATATATATATTTATACAAAGTTGTTAAATCCAACATAATAAAAGTACGTATTTTAACAAACTATATAAGCTCTCAAAACTATAATACAAAAGTTGTACATGTCACACATGACTATTCACATTGGTGCTTCTTACCCCTTCCTGAAAGTCAATAATGTAGAGTGAGCTACAACAATCTCAGTGAAATAATCAATGCTAAAATAAGATTTTATTAATGGAAAAAAATAAGGGGCATTCTCATATGTAGCTCATATACATGTTCACAATGTTAAGTAATGTGGAGCCTAGTCCACCGCTCCTTTAGGCACTTTTTCTTTTGGAAGTTATTTGAATTAATTACTTCACTAATTCCTTTAAGAATTATTCACCCGCCTCCCATATATCTTGGATTTATTCTCCCGCTTCTCCTTGATATTTTCCAAAGTTGGGCATTGCCTTTAATTGGCATAGAAGGTTTTTTTATTTAAATGCTTGTTGGCTAGAAATTAGATGGATTGCCACCTGCTATTCCAAGGACGACTCCTCTTCGGCTGATGTGTGCAAGGGAAAAAGCAAAGAAAAGCTACTTGTCTTTCTTCCGTTCGGTTTTCAGGCAAGAAAAGAAACCTTGTTTCTTTTGTTATTTTGTCCTCTCTCCGTGGCTTTGGTGGAGAGAGAGAGAGGAGAGAGAAAGGTGAGGAGACAGAAGAAGAGAGAGAGATTTTTCTTTCTTGTAAACGTTAAGGCGCTCGACGGTGTAATTCATCGAAATAATAAAATCCTCCATCTTTCTTGTAAACGTTAAGGCGCTCGACGGTGTATTTCATCGAAATAATAAAATCCTCCGCAGCTCTTCCGCAACTCTGTGGACGTAAGCAATTTGCCGAACCACGTAAATCTGTGTGTTTCGCTATTTTTCTATTTTGTGAATTTTTCTCGATCCAGGTTTTTTTCCCTTTATTGTTATAATTTTTTTCAACAACTGATATCAGAGCCAGATTCGAGGCTGAAAGGAAGAACAATTGGCGGAGACGAAGTGATGGTATCGGGGATCGAAAAGTTAATGACACAAATTTTGGTTACTGGAGGATGCAGATAGAGGATTATCTCTATGAGAAGAAATTTCATCTTTTGTTACTGCGAAAGAAACCAGAAAAAATGTATGAAAATGAATGGAATTTATTGGATCGACATGTTTTGGGGGTTGTTCGATTAGGGGCTTGTTCGATTAACCCTGTCGAAATTCGTTGCCCACAACGTCATCAAGGAGATGACTACTGATATCTCATGGCGGTTTTATCAGGTATGTATGAAAAG
>NW_018164444.1:31550027-31552256 GCF_001263595.1 Phalaenopsis equestris | reverse complement strand
AAATCTCAAATTTTCCTAACACTTACCAATGTAGTTTTAGATCACCAGTCTAGTTAATCATATATGTATGTCAAATCTATGCTGATTTGTATGAAATTAATTCATACCTATGTTTTAATTATAAAATCATGCTTATAGCATATAGATTTCAGTCTTAAGCCCTTCCACAATTATCTATTTGTGGTGACTCTTATGATTGATTTATGTCAAATTATATGAATTTCTTGTGTTGTATCATACCATATGAAGATATATTTCTAATTAAATAAATTTTTGTCTGGCATATCAAGTACTACTTTACCTCATGCCTTATTACAAAATCACTTCATATTTGTTTGATGTACTTGAATCATTGAGATTTCATTATTACAAGAAGAAATCTCATATGAAAGAATGAAAAAAAAAATTGAGGCAGCCATGACAAAACAACATAATGGTGCTTGTGGAGATAAGAATTTTGCTTTTTTATATTTTATTGATAATATAATTTTATATGGATGCATATCCTTTAAGTGTACTTTTATATTAACTAGATTTTGAAATAAATTTGATTGAATATAAATTAGAAGTAGCAAAAGTATTCATTTAAGTTTGTACAATCATATGGGAGTTACAAGGATAGGAAATACTTTGTAAAAGATTTTTTGAATGTATTAGATAATAAGATATGTATTAATTATTATATCCATTATTTAAAAAAAAAATCTTTAATTTCTTGTAGCTTATTTGGAAGTAAAACATTTATCCACTAGAATGGTTAAAGCTAGGATCACTCGACCACAAATAAGTAAACGCTATCATAAAAGAGTTGATTAATTTTTGAGTTCGCTGGTCTGAGAATGAATTTACCAAAAAAAATTTAGTGTCATTGTAAATTATGCATTAAAATGTACTTTTATTCAGTGAATGATGTCAAGAAGTACTTAATCTTAAATGGAGTTTTTCTTGGTAATGTTGTTTGGAATCGACATGAGAAATAACACAATAATAGTATTGAACTTGAAAAATTGGATGTTTCTTATATATGAAAACTATCACAACAAGTTGAGCAGATAGATTGCTTAGGAATGCACTTATTTTAAAAAATATCACAAGTAGCATAAGGGCTGAACATAATGATCCTAATTTGGATGACATAAATTTTGTTACCAATTTTTAAAAAAAATATTAGAAGATGTCAGAAAAGACTTATATTTTAACTACAAGGCATTGCATTTCGTTTTAAGTGTTTGAAATCTTGTTGCAAGGTTTTTTGTTATGTTGCTTGAGCTTTTAATTGATACATTTCTAGATGATGCATTATTATCAAAGAATACTTATAAGGTCAATAAGAAAATGAAAACATTTGATATTAGATATACAAAGGTTGATGTTTTCCCTAATAATTTCATGTTTTTTTTGGAAAGACAAAGTGAATCAAGAAGTGTGTGACCGTTTGATTCACTTTTTTATGTTCATTTATTGGCATAACACCTGACTTTTTTTTTGTGTTAGGTATTAGATGAAGGTAAAACAATAAAATTTCAAGTTAAAACTACCTAATGTGTCGTCATGTGAATTTTAACTCCTAGTTTATTAGTTCTATATGTAGACACATGTTGTATATTATATATTTTATTTTATTGTTTTAAGGTAAGAAAAAGTAAAGTTTGTGGTTCCATTCATATTTCATTTGGGTGTAGTTTGTGTTTTGTTCCAAAAAAAAAAAATTGGTGATATTGTGAATATAACATTTTCATTCATTATGAGTTGTTTTGTTCTAATTCTAACTCAAAAAAGGTTTTTGTTATTTACTGTCATAATCACAATGTTAGTCATAGAAGATTAGATGTAATTTATCTTATCAAATTTATTTACCTTTTTTTTGCATTTTTACTATTTTAATATGCACTATTATTGTTATTCTTATTTATTTCATTTTTATTTGCAGGAATGGTTGATATTTCATCACTAAGACATGCAAAAAAGGTAATTTCTAAAGGTAGGCCAAATAAGGGAGTAAGTGTTGATCTCACTTTTCAATCAACATTTTTCTTAGCTTATATTCGATCTCGTCGGAACATAGAAACTCCTTTTTAGTGTAACCCGATGACTGAGTTGAACTCGAATAAGCTATAACTTGAACCCTGTTTGAGTTGAAACTTGAGAAAAATTCTAATTTAACCAAAATTAAAATTTAACTAAATGAAAATTGAAATCAACTGTTGACCTCACTTTTGGTTGAGGTCT
>NW_018164444.1:31544943-31549927 GCF_001263595.1 Phalaenopsis equestris | reverse complement strand
TCACTTCAAACATCTCCAGAATAGCTCGGAGAAGCCCTGGCTTTGAAACAAGAATGTACTTCTGTCTCGGCACATGAATTCCATAAATTCTCCTTTCCTACCTTGATCGTCTTCATCGCCAACGTTTCTCTGTACCTTACTGTCCTTCTCCACCTCTGAACCCTTCGCTTCTCGGGAGCAAGTACCCCTACTGAGTCGATACCTTAAAGGATTCATAAATGCTTTTCGGTAGAACAGAGACAATCAAAACGATGAAGCGCGGCGCGTGGAGTTGAAGGTCAAGTATTTCCGATGACTTAAAGATGCCCACGCTGCCGGCGCTGAGCGTTTTGAAGTAGATCATGGCTCCGGCGAGCAGGACTGAAGTCCATGGCTAGTTTGGATTTGGAACGAGGGACGGAGACTTAAGGTTCCCTCTTTTAAATTTTTTTTTTTTATTAAAAAAAAATATTCGAGTGAAAATATGAGAAATGGATGAAAAAGGATGGTTGATTTCTAAATAGAAAGTTTCGGGTGGCCATTTTGCATAACCTTCTTTTATTTGATTTTGCTGCGGTTGAGTTTTGACACTTTCTGTTGTTATTGAAAAGAGAATTTTTTACAAAATTAGGTTCTTTTTCCCGGGGAGATTGGCCATTTTTTTAGTTCACTAACCTCTCCACTGGGTTTTTGAGGGTTGAATGAGGAAACCAAACGAAAATGATAGCCGGAGACATCAATCTCTTTGTTTTTGTTTTTGTTTTTATTTTTATTTTCGAGCATTTACATACATATCACACAAAGCTCATGCATTTATATATCTAACACCTACATAGCTCTTTACATTTATAGCATCCAAATATCACAAGTTGCATAAAAAATGCCACCATTTAAGCGACTAAAAAGTATAATTCACCTTTTCATTTAATAGGTAAAATGGCATTTATGTTGAAGTTCATGTGCTAGATATGTAAATACATAAGAATGCAGTGGAATGTATATATATCTTATGAAACTTAGTGCTGCAGAGTTGATGTTTTCGCACCAAATATGTTTTATTCAAATTGGGCAATAGGAGAATCCTATATTTTGAGAACCCTTTCTATATTTTTGAAGTCCCTGAGCTTGCTCATGTTGCACAAATTTTGTTATTAATGCCTCTTGGCACCTTTTCTTTCAAGTAATCAGACTTTATACCAAATATTTCATTTTTAGTGCCATTGGCCTTTTGTATTACGGCTTTCTTTTGGATTTTGATCTAGTTTTTTTTAAGTATTAAAATTAAAATATTATCTTAAGTGTTGATTCTCTCTACCTATTCAGGTAAGGTTTCTGATGTCGTTGAAGTGATTGGTAGGAATGTGTTGCAGACATCATCAGTTTTGACAATAGGGCTTGTGTCCCACAGGTATGCCTTTGTTTTCCACTTGAAATTAGCAATGTTAATTAATTACAACTTTCCTTGCATAATTTTTTTACACCATTAAAGTATTATAGGTTTTCTTAAGAAACTATATTTTATCTAGTATTTCTTTAGCAATTACATTTGATAATACTCCAATTATTTTGAGATAATTGAAATTTTTGTATCGAAACTTATACATTCGACTCTTATGTTTTACGTAACTCACCCCTAAACTTTTATGTTTACATATTTTTTAAAGTGAAATACACGTTTTGAAGCACAGTTTTAAAGCACCATAATGTTGTGAGTGTAAATATGAAAGTTTAGGTGTGAGATACGTAAATACATAAAAATTGTGTGATATGTTTGTAAATGCCCCACATTTTTGTATCATTGAACTTCAGAAATAGCAGTCTTATTTGAAAATTACTTTTTAGCTGGCTGATTTGGTACTGTTGGATATGGAGAACAAGCTGCGGACATAACGCATGAAGGGCTTGGCGCTGCAGGGCATGCATTAGGAACTGCTTTGGCTGTCTTTAGATTCGTAAAGCACTCAATCCTAAGAATTCTGTTAAATCGAAGACTTTGGCGAAATCATTTGCCAAATCAGCTGTTGCTGAGATGAAGGCTAATAAGCAAGTGAATAAATGACGGTTTCTTTTTGGTTTTTGCCCTTACAACCTGCAAAGCTACTGCATGCAAAGAGATTGGCTAATATTAAAGTTTGGGTGCTTTGTACAGCTTTGGGTTTCTTTCTTTGTTATTTGGTATGTATTGCATCTGGATTGCAGTTGTTTATCCAGCTTGAAAGCTCCAGTCATAAAATTGTGAAGTTTCTTTGTAGTTTGTAAAGTTGTTAATGGCATTTCTTTTATAAACATTTGCGAGAAATGGAGAATTTCTTATAATGGGAGATGTTTTTTGGTTTCTTCACTGTTTCTCGGGGCATCAAACAGGGAGATCCTCTTTTCTCCTATTATTTTCATCTTCGCGTCGCCGTGATTGTTCTCATTCCTAACTAAACCCTATATATAGTTAGAACAGTTTTAAATCTCAAATATTAGTAATTTTACATCAACACAAGCCAAGCTAGCAATTACTGAATTGAATCCTTTGTTTCAGTGTGATGCCTATGCACTTATTATTGGATTGATTTATAATTATTGAGCATTTGTGTCACTATTTTTCCTTGTCATGTTAATTGATACTTAATTACTTATGTTCTAATACCATTCTGGTAAAGTAAATGTCATCGATGAAAATTTAGCTTGCATTTGTTATATTCTCATTATCACTTTGTGGAACTTATTCAACAAACTATGTACTGTAAAGCTTTCTTGAATGAACTCTTATCATTGTTCTCAACTTGGCAAAACAATATAGAAAATAATGCTTTACTTTCACTATAGTCGATGCTTTTCATTACCTGCCAAGTGTGGAGCAGCCTGGAGGGTCATAGAACTTTGTTCTCGATAACTGTTGCTTCCATATCGTGGTAGTTTGAGAAGTGCTTAATTGACCACTGATCATTTTCATTAAGCATGTAATATAATATTGTGTTCTATGGTGGGGCAGATCGTATGTAGCTCCATATTGGGATGGAAGTAAAGGCAATGTTTAAGAAATAGTAATCTTTATGAAAATTTCCAGATGTCTTGATAAATAATTAGTCTTTTATTAGTTTTTGCAGTTATTTCTATGTGTCAGTAAGAATAAATTTGACTTATTTTTGATAATTAAATAAAATTATTGAAATTATATTAATTTTGTATTGTTATAAAATATTTTTTTTTGTTTTGAACTGTCAAATGCGTAGTCGTTAAAGTTCTAGTGTAAATAACAACGCTGCGCCTTTATCCACAAAAATCTGCAAATCAGCTATTTTTCAAACGCACAAGTCAAACAACTTATCCAGAACAAGGGCAGAATGATCATTTATCCAGAATCAGTTGTTTTCGAAACGTACAAACCAAACAACTAGTCAGTTTATCAGGATAAACTGTGGATAAACTGTTGATCAACTGTTGATCAGCAGATTATTAGGATAAGCTGGATAAACTGCAGTTGCCCCAAACAGACCCTTAAACTTCATTATTTGTACTCGGACCCTCTAATTATGTGAGGTTTGAAGATTTAATTGCTTTCTTTCTTCGTCACACAAATAAATAGAGAAAAATTTTGTATTCTTGTTAATTTAATTGTTTGATGTATAAATATATCTATTTTCAAATAATTATATTTTAAAAAAATTATGTACATTAAGGCTCCATTTGGCGCAGCGGTGCGGCGGCGGTTCGACACTATACCATTGTTTTGACTGTTTGGGTAAACTGTGTTTGGTAACTTTTTCGAAAAGTTACCGCTAAAACCAGCGTTTTCCCACCTCTCCTGGCAAGTGCGGTAAGAGTTTTCTAGCTGCGGTATGACTTTTTCAAGAAAAAAAAAGCTTGTAATACCCTCAACAGCTTTTTGCAATATCAGATTATTTTTCAGCAGCTTCACAACAACTTCTTAATAAGCTGTAGCTACCCCAAACGAAGAAGTTTGTTTGGGGCAACTGCAAATTATTGATAATCTGCTGATAAATACATGATCCAGATAAGTTGGTGATTAACAGCTGATCCTGACAAACTGACTGTTTCTTTGGTTTGTGCATTTGAAAAAAAACTGATTTGAAGTTGTTTATGGATAAATGATCATTCTGTCCCTAAACAGTAATGTTATTTACAACAAAACTGTTATAACAATATATTCAATACTTGAGACACAAAAAATCACTTCAGAACAATGAAAAAAAGAAGATACACACATCACTTAAAATTAATTATATAATATGCATTACATAATATTATATAATTTAATATTATATTTAATAATTTTAAACATAATAATAATTTAAATATATAACAATTATAAATTTATTTAAAAATATATTTATAAGTAATACTATTATAAAAAGTCATATTATATATGTTATATACATTATATTAAAAACAATATTTCTTAAATAAAAATTATATAATAATAACTATTTAATATATAAATTATATATTAAATAAATTAATATAAATTTAATATACACCGCAGAAATGGCAATAACACCGCGAATAACACCGTGAAAATTACAATAACATCACGATATAACCAATAACATAGCGGAATAACAGTGTGGAAATGACAATAAAACCACAGAAATGGCAATAACATCGCGGAATAATCAATAACACCAAGGAAATGGAAATAACACTGCAAATAACACCGCAATATAACCAATAACACCACGAAATAACCAATAACATCACGTAATAACCAATAACACCGCGAAAATGACAATAACCCTGCATAATAACCAATAACACCAAGGAAATGACAATAACACTGTGAATAACATCGCAGAATAACCAATAACACTGCGTAAATGACAATAACACTATTGTCACGAAACCGCGGTAACACCCCAATATGACCCGAATAACACCTCTTGTCGGGTAATCACAAAAGGGCAAAGGCGTAAAAAGTTTTCTCCGAACGCGGGACGAGGGGTCGAATCTACGGACGATGTGTAATACAAAAGGAAAACACCTGATCCAGAAACAC
>NW_018164444.1:31544606-31544843 GCF_001263595.1 Phalaenopsis equestris | reverse complement strand
AGTTTTTGCGCTTTTCCTCGGATTTCCTGGATGACCTTTTCTTCCAGACTTTGTTTTTTTTATATGCATTTAGGTTTGCTATACTTAAGGGACAGCGGATCTCACAGGCGTACATGTTTGTTTTACATTTTTCAACATTTAATTTTTCTGTTTCTACCTGTTACTGTTCTTTCTGTACAGCATGTTATACTTGTTTTGTTTCTACCTGCTACTGTTCTTTCTGTACAGCATGTTATA
>NW_018164444.1:31528101-31543754 GCF_001263595.1 Phalaenopsis equestris | reverse complement strand
AAACGGATGTCACAAATTGTTTAGTCTAGATGATTAAATCCCTATTACAAGTAATATATTTATTCTTCGGGATAAGTGTATTGCTTGTAGTATTGTATTAAATTATCTAAACTATTTGAAAATGTGAGACTCGTTTGGTCTCACTTATTTTAAAAATTAAAAAATGTTACTTCTTTAAAAAAAGTTATATTTATATTTAAATTATTTTCAAAATCACAAAATCATCACCTTTTCAAACTACGAAAAAGAAAGTTGAAAAAAAAAACGGCCGACACATAATTATAAAAATTATTAATTTAGAGGCAAGAAATTTTTAGATTATTGAATATTTGGGCTCTTTGGAGGGATTACTTGCTAGAATCAATTATCCTGATAATAATTGATAAATTGCCTATTAAGTTTATCACATCTTATAGTAGAAATTAGAAATGATGTAGAACTACTTAATTCATAGACACTCGAGGATACTTTTCATCATGCACGAGTGATTAAAATCTAAAGAAAATTAGTACCAACTTTTTGACCTATTTGACAATTCACTTCCTTCTACTCTAGAAGGTCTACCTTTAGACACAATTCACTCTTGTCAATGCATCGACTACTATGACCCCCATTGATGGTAGTGTTGGAAATACTAAGGAGATGTCAATTTTAAGTGTAATAAAAAATGACAAACAAAATTAATCTAAGGCAAAAAATTACTTTTAGATGAGGATGATAACTTAGAAAAGTTCTATAATGATACACTATTATTTAGTGAATAAATGAGAAGATTACAATCAAATTAGTGTGATGCGAGGCCTAACGATAACTACATATATTTCTGAGTATTGTTTAAGAACAATTTTAGCATCTATGTGACAAGAAGAGGCATATTTTAGTAATTGGCAATGGTAGAGCCACAAATATCATCTCTACTCATGTACTTACAAAGAGAAATTTACAAGTTGAACCAATTCCGTGTCTTTTAATTCAATCATCTTCCAACAAATTTAAACCACCTTCTAACATTAACTAAAATTTAGCCATCTGCCAAGCATCTAATAGTGATAGCATAGAAATATGGTCACCCAATTTAAAATGCGGGGTTACGGACATTTTCTAGTTTAAATTTAAAGGGTTTGCTCTATTCAAGGTGTGGTTTAAGGCCATTCTTAACTTCAAAGCTTAAGCTATTGACCCCTAGTTCTCTCCTTTTGATTTTAAACTTATTTTTAGCTTATTTTTAGCTTGTTTTTACGCTCTATATTATCTATTAATTGTTCTCTACTATTATAGATAACTTATTTTGCTCAAAATTTCATTGATAAGTTGTCTTTCTCTTGGTATGCAAGCTTGGTGGTTGAAACCTTAATCCTTTGACAATGAGGATTTTGTTATTTGTTTTAATATTTTCTTGCTTACATTCTAGTTTTATTGATTCCTTTCGTTCTCTACGAAACCCTAAAGCACATCCCTAAACCCTATTTACCTTTTTGTCATTATTATAAAACTAAAATCTTTGTTTTTTTAAACTCTTAGGTTTTTGCTAAAGCCTAAAATATAATTCTACAATAACCTCTCTTATTTCCTTTCTTCTATATCCCTAACATCTTATAAATCCTAATCACTTAATAACCTCTCTACACCTTGAAAGTATGCCCTTAATATCCCAAGTAAATCCTTCCTATATGACCCCTCTTGAACAACTCAAATGACCATCTAAACCTTAACTATGGTTGCGCCATTTCCCTTTCAAAGGCCTTCCCTCATCCCATTTATTTCATAACAAAAGGAA
Source organism: Phalaenopsis equestris (assembly GCF_001263595.1). Lineage (NCBI taxonomy): Eukaryota > Viridiplantae > Streptophyta > Magnoliopsida > Asparagales > Orchidaceae > Phalaenopsis > Phalaenopsis equestris. The sequence continues at coordinate 31,541,977 of NW_018164444.1, read as the reverse complement.
AGCAAGTCCACCTGCCACAAAACACCTATGCTAATGAGCCACTACTTTTGAGTTTTCTCTTATACAGATTGAGGAGATCCATGAAAGAAAGAGATGGTTATTTTCCTAGTGATAGTTGTGTGACCCGACCTACAATCACGCAAATATTTATTTTTCTTAATATGCCAAAAACTTGACCCAAATTATATTTAGCGGCTAATGCGAACAAATATAATATCATAAAAATTAAAGAAATAGTTTTCTCACTAGGGTACAACGCAAATATTCTTATCGTTTTAAGTAATATAGAGTTTTCTTTTAAAGTATCGATCACACGGGGAAGACGTAAACGAAAAACAATGAAATGAAATACAGGAATTTTAACTTTAAGAGAACTTTACTTAAGACTATAGTAAATATCTGAAGATGAAAATTAAGTTTACTAAATTCTACAAAATGCAATAAAAGTAAATGAAATGACTTAGACAATACATAAAAAAAGACAAAAGTAAATGAAATGACTTAGACAATACATAAAAAGAGACTTTTTTTAGGAGCATGTTTATTCATTACTTTCTTTTGAATTGTGCAACGAACATTAACTAATCTAAAGTTGGTGTAGGCATGTATAGTAGTGTTGGACAGGTTCTAGTCTCTCACTCCTAGATTACTCACTGTCTCCTCTCTAAAGGACCTACCAGTGACCCTTAGTTCCAATCTTTTGACCAAATTGATAAAAGAATTTAGTCTGTCACTCTAGAAACATCAATTATACACCCATCAAATCTTATTTCCCTATTTATTTGCACTCCCTTTCGGACGATCACGACTGCTCTTTCCAAGGTAGAATGTGATACTTACAAGTTAAGAAATATTAGCCCTCTCGAGTTTATAAGTTTCCTCAACAAATTTTAACAATACAAGTGGTCAATTTGTAAAGTAAATGAAGATCCGATAAAAATATCATCACAATTTTTAGGAATAAAAGAAGTTCTAAACAAAATCAAAATCACTTACTTAATTACTTCATATTACAAGGAGAAAGAGAGAAAACTACTCAAAATGCATGTGGATAACAAAACAAAACATATTTATAAAATTCAAATTCAAAGTACAAAACTTAAAGACAAAGATACCAATACTTCCTGAATGTTCCATCAAACACTCCTTTGAAGTTCTCTGACTTCTCTGACTCCAACAACACTTACAAGACTCACAAACTCTAGAAATAACAAAGATTAAGAAAGAAAACTTCTCACACACTCACACACTATGAGACTCTATAGATCCGACTCTCCTAGCCTTTTGGAATTAATCCATATTTATAGAGTTTCGAAAATGACCAAGGGTTGCTTCAGACATCTCTTCAAAATTCGGCCCCATTCAATGAATCTTCTAAAAAATAACCATGACGCCTAGGCGCCAGTTCGGCTGGTTTGGTATTTTTCTTTAGTTTAGCCCATTCTGCTCACCTAGGCGCTAGCTTAAATGTATTTTTGCTTATTTTTACTCTTAAACTCTTTTTCTTGCACCAAGAACAAAAAACATAAAAATATCTTTCATTAAAACATAATATCCTAAAAAATTGAGCATAAAATGTGCATAAAAAATAAGGAATTTTAAGGTGGATCATTATGCATGCTAAACATAAAATTTTATTAATGAAAAATATTTCAGCCTCATTCTTACTTATGGCCAAATTATTTTATAATTTTTTTTTATTTTTTTTATTTTAGCTGTTTCTTAGGTTTTATATTTTATTAGAGAAGATTATGTTTAAATTTGAACATATTTTTGATTTGGATAAGATCAGATTTGTATTTTAAGATTTGGTCATAGCATTTTAATCCTATTTTCTATAAATGTGAGTCTATAATGTGATTGAATTATTATTGTTTGATGATTGAATAAATGTGAATTATTGTGGTCTATGAGTGCCCTTCAAATGCAAGTTGGACGGTGGAATTATTTCTCCACTTAAACTTTAGGCCATCATCATTTCTTACCATAAGGTCGTCATATTTATATATGTTTTATTTGAAAAAATGAAAGTTAAACTCGTACTAAAAAAGAAAAAAAAATTGAATTAAAAACCGTTTTATGTTTCTTTATCTCATTCACACATCTTACTTTTTTTTAATGAATATAAACATTGGGTCTGCATTGTTCCCAGTGCTCATATCTTTTGTGTGGCTGTCATGTTATTCTAAGCCGGCTTGTCATTTGTTTAGTCATGTCAAGTCAAAGTGGGTACACTTTCAATTATTATTATTCTTATTTTTGGGGAAGTCTCTCTTGCTGTGTGCTTCAAGGGAGAATATGCGTGTTCATATGATGGTTTTATGATCCAAAAGATGCTTTAAGAAGAAGGAAATTTACATAAATACCACCCAAGTTTTATGCATTTACATTTGTAAAACCAAAGTTTAATATTTAACACTCATAACACCTCGACGTCATAAATCTATGCTTGACCCTTCAAAAGATAGTGATGATGGTATTTTTGATGTGATGTTAACCATATTAATGTTATGCATGTAAATATGAATCTTTAGGTGTTAGATATGTAAGTACAAAAGAGTTGTGCGGTCTGTATGTATATGCCCCTAAAAAGAAAATTACAAAGTAACTTCAGCTGTTTTGTTGCCCTAAAGTGTCAGTGCTCTATAAAATGCAGCATTTAAACCTGAAAGCCCCTGATATATCTTTTTTCTTTTTCTGGATGGTTTATTTTGCTGAACAAGCTAGTTTGCTTAGAAATATTTTGTGATAACTTTTCCTGGATGTATTTTATCGTTGTTCTCCATAGTCTGTACAATGTACCGTGCTTACTGGTGTAGTGTTGTCCGGTAACATGTTTTTTAATTATAAAACAGCTTCTTATGATTCAGGCTAATCTCACGGTTCTTCATTGGAAAATAAAAGTTGAAATAGATGTTAATTTCGTTGACACCTTTTTTATAATAGTGGTTTTTACATACATATGAATTTGCATACTTAACATCTAAATTTTACATTTTATATTTGTACCACTCCAATCTTTCATATCTAAAAAAGAATAGCACCATTTTTAACTTTAAAGAAGTGAAATACACGTTTTCTTGCATAGGCAAGGTGGTGTGCATGTAAAAATTGAAGTTTTGGTTTTAGATATGTAAATACATAGGAAAATGTAATTCTTCCTTTATATTATATTAATACAATTATTCACTTGTTTAGTAAATGACTCTTCCTTTATATTATATTAATACAATTATTCACTTTAGTAAATGATGAGTGATGTTTACTTTAACGTGCATTGATTTCTCAGATGGGTGGCAAATCATTACAAGTGGATTGTTTGGAAGCTTGCATGCCTAGAAAGGAGCTATCCAAATAAAGCCATTGGAAAGCTTTTGACAGTTTGTAATGTGCTCGAGGAATTGAAATACAGGCAAAAGACATAGAACTTGATCTTTTATATCTTGCCACCTTTAGGGTTGTAAATGAGCCGAGCTTGAGCGAGCTCAATGCTTATATGTGTTCGGTTGTTTGAATTTTTTTTTTTTGGTTTAAAATAGGCTCTTGTTCTAAATGGCTCATGAATAACATCTTTTTGTTTGGCTCAATTCATATTCATTTGTTTGTTTCAACTTGAAATTGGTTCGAATGATTTAATAAATAACAAAATTTAACTCTTTTTAAATATAACTTAACCAATCAATGTAAAATCTTATAATAATATTATTTATTTAAACATTTAATTAATTCAAGCCAAAATGAGTTGAATATGATTGATTAAAAGTTAATCATGTTCGGTTTGTAAATCAAGCAAAAAAAAATTGTTTGTGCTCAGTTCACTTGATTAATGAACGAATCTGAAATGAGTTGCTTAGCGAGCCGAACCCCAATTGTTCGTGAACTATGAGCTTTTTTGACAGTCCTAGTAAAGTTTGAGACTTGATATGTGATATTAATTCTGAGCTTATTTTGTCTGTCAGATATGAAAGAGAAGTCAATTATGGACACAAATCGACAATTAAGAAGATACTTGATGGTGATGTGTCACCTTCATCGATGATGATTCTCTGTGTTTCGGCAATCCATTCTTATTTGGGTTCAAGGAATGATGAAGTGTTTGTTTCATTTGATTTACATGGCAATCATAGGAATCCTATTGGTATTGGCAGTAATCATTTATTTAAACATTTAATTAATTCAAGCCAAAATGAATTGAATATGATTGATTAAAAGTTAATCATGTTTGGTTTGCAAATCAAGCAAAAAAAATTATTTGTGTTCATTTCACTTGATTAATGAACGAATCTGAAATGAGTTGCTTAGCGAGCCGAACCCCAATTGTTCGTGAACTATGAGCTTTTTTGACAGTCCTAGTAAAGTTTGAGACTTGATATGTGATATTAATTCTGAGCTTATTTTGTCTGTCAGATATGAAAGAGAAGTCAATTATGGACACAAATCGACAATTAAGAAGATACTTGATGGTGATGTGTCACCTTCATCGATGATGATTCTCTGTGTTTCGGCAATCCATTCTTATTCGGGTTCAAGGAATGATGAAGTGCTTGTTTCATTTGATTTACATGGCAATCAAAGGAATCCTATTGGTATTGGCAGTAATCATGCCGCGAAGATAGAACTAACTGATGGGTGGTATATCCTCATGTTTTGATGGATATGGAGAAAAGTGTTAAAATAGTCCCCAAAGCTTTCTAAGAGGTCATTTTGGTCCTCGAGTTAATAAAAGTGTCAATTTAGTCCACATTTTCTTAATGATGGCTAAAATAGTCTCTATGGATGACTATTTCGGTACATATTAAAAGAATATGGGGTTTAATTTTGTATTTTTCTGACTCTTGAACTAAATGGACTCCATATAAATAGTCAAGTGACTATTTTGGCAATTTACTCTATGGATATGTTAAATTCTTGGGTTTGATATTTTTCTTCGCATTTGGCAGGTACTCGCTTGATGCCACCTTAGATGGACATCTATCGAAACAACTGCTTGCTGGAAAGTTGTTTGTAGGCCAAAAACTTAGAGTATGATCAGCCTTTCTCTCCCTCTCTACCTTGTTCTTGAATCATTTTGCTACTTTAGAATCTTGGTTATTGAGAAAAATGTCAATATGGTCTCCTGACTCTTTTTAGACGTTCGTTTTAGTCCCATAATTGATACATGTGTCAAATTAGTCTCCAAAATTTTTAATGGGGGCTAAAATTAATGAGGACTCTGGGACAAAAATAACCCTATGTAAACCCAAAATTTTTAATGGGGGCTAAAATTAATGAGGACAAAAATAACCCTATGTAAAAAGTCAGGGGACTATTTTGACACTTCACTTATTGCTCATTCATACTGCCTCTTTATTTTAATTTTAGGTTTGTGGAGCTGCTTTTTGTGGTTGGGTTGAACCTATTTCACCACTTGAGGTCCAGATCTCTTATTAATATAATTTATAAATAAAAATGGATCTTGAGGCCTAGCATGATGATTCCTCTTGTTTCCAGGCATCAAACTCGGTCAGTTTAGTCCTGCATATTAATGGAACGTACCGAGCACATTGGGCTGACTCATTAGGATTCAGTACTGGCTTTCATCTCTTATGCTTTTTAGTAGTATCTTTCAGCATTATTTGGCAAGAAATGTGTCAACATGGTCCCATAACTCTTTATATGGGCCATTTTAGCGCCAAAGTTTACAAAAATGTTAATTGTCTCTAGAGTCTTTTAATATGAGTTGAAATAGTTCTTAGTAAGTACTATTTAAGCCTATATTAAAAGAGTCTAGGGGTTAATTTAGCACTTTTATAAACTTTGGGATTAAAATGTTCCCATATAAGTAGTCAGGGGACTATTCTGGCGCTTTACTCATTATTTGCTATATAGGTTCCTTCATATCTTTTGCTATCCCTTATACATAAAATGTGCTTTCAGGTAGAGGCATTGGAGCTCCTTTGGCTTTTAGGTGCATCAAAAATGGCGGGGGTAAAATTCCTAAGACATTAGTTGGTGTTACTCGACTCTATCCCGTCTTGTACAAGGAGAGGTAAACTAATGATTGCTTTTTCTGGTGATTTTTAAATAAACTGACTAATTTCTATATAAAAAGTAATTTATTGATCAGATTACAGGGTGGTGGTTCTATTGTGAGGTCAGAAAGTCTGGAAAAGAAAATACTTGAGCTTAACAATAGGAGGTAATTTGCTTCTGGGCTTGACTTTCTGTAAGACATCTTGTTTTAGAAAATTTGAAGGGAAATTTGCATGCTCAGCACACAGTTCTTAAGTATTTACATATTGCATACCTAAAATTTCATATTCACATACATAGCATTTTGCTGTTTTATATTGCATACCTAAAATTTCATATTCACATACATAACATTTTGTTGTTTTAAACTATGCATGGAAAGGCGTATTTCACTTTTAAAATGTGATAATAGTGCTATTTTAAATGTACTATTACAGATTTGAGTGCTGTGTGTGTAAATATGAAAGCTTTGGAGTGAGATATGTAAATACGTAAGAATTGTGTGCTATATATGCAAACACACCAAATTTGAAGCCGGGATATGACTGACGCTGATAAAGTTGATGATGAGTTTGTATTATATATTGGACCCGATATATTTTTTTTATTTATTCCCGATATATTATTTTTATTTATATGTTCTTGTTTTTCTGTTCGTCATAATGGCACTTCCTTGAATTTATTTCCTTGTTAATTGAAATAGATATTTATGCTTTCAGTTCATATCTATATTAACTTAGATAACTAGTTTCGCTGAGATTGTTGTGATGCCAAATTTTAGTACTATCCAGAAGCTTACGTGCATTCCAACTTTTATTCCGACATCTGTTTGTTCACTATATGAATTATGGAAGATTGCCTATTTCTTCTTCTTGCAACTGAAAATCACATGCGGCATAGGATTTGTTGGTCTTTGTGGTATGTAAAATAGTCACATTTCCATATAGGGGCATTTGCATACATAGCGCCTAGTTCCTATGTATTTACAAATTTAACACCTAGTTTTCTCTTTTTATACCTTTCATATAAAATAAAAAATACCACCATTTTAACTTTGAAAATGTGAAATACACCTTTTCATGCATCGGCAGTTGAGATATATGTAAAAATTGAAATGCAGGTGTTAGATATGTAAATACATAGGTATTAAGTGGTATGTATGTAAATTTTACTTCCATAATATAAGGCGCTAGAGCATGAAATGATTATTATTTCTAAAAGAATACCTCGAGGTTGTTGAAATTGTGATTGCCAATGGGATGGGGGAATATTCACAATTTTTTTGGGTTCACTATGCACATTTCAGCCATGGATGCATATTTAATCATGTCGATGATATGGGACTGATGGATCTTTGTCTACAAAGCCTTTATTGTATCTTCTCCTTCAGTTTGGGTTTTTGGAGTTGTTTGTTGTGCAAATCGTTCTTATATTAAATGGTATCGTAGCAGCTTATGCTTTTGCCGATGTTCCCAAGAGGGAGAGAATGATAGAGAAGATATTATAATAGGGATTTCTGTGTCATGGGTTGGATGGATTCACCATACACATAGGTTTGGTTTTGGTCGGACCTTTAGCCATGAAACATTGGTTGCGCCTTCTCCAACACTAAGATTTTGGAGTAGTTATGTAAAGGTATCCTATGTTGAAGTGTTGGCTGTTGCTCATTTATAAGAATTAAAATCTGCTAGAAAGCTCTATTTTTAATTAAGAAATAAATAAAAAGAGTAATTAATTGTGAGCTGCAAAAATTCAGGCCTTTGCTTCTCTTGAAATGAATGAGAGTTTTAAGTGTGCTTCAGGCCAAGCTTTTAGAAAATTTTTAAGTGTGCTTCAGATTGGATAGAAGATAAGCTACTATCCAGATATTTCATCCTCATTTTGTGAGGATTTTACATCTGAGATGCAAGGCCCCATAAACACAAGCTTCTATGGTTAAATTTCCCTCATGGTAGTTGGCGAGAGAACAATTTTGATTAAAACTGGTCATTAAGGTGTTGATTGCTCAGCATATTAGTCGCAATAACTTAAAGTTTTAGATTGTAAAAATTTATTATCGTGGTCTTTAGAGCAGATGATGGGGGAATGGTGACAAATCAATCACAATCTTATGGTTTCATCATTCTGGGTTGTTATGTTCCATCATCTATTAATTTATAGGAGATAGTCGACCCAACTTGACATAATTATTCTTGTCAGCAATCATGACTTGCTTTGTCCAAGAAAACCTTCTAGATTTGTGGTTAATGTTTATTTAAGTGCACTTATTTAAATTAACACTGGCTTACATAAGACCTTACACAATATGAAATATACCTTATGATTCTTTGCTCAAATAAGTAAAGCCATCGTGGAATATACACATTGTGACTTTAATATAATGGAGCATGGGCAAACTACATAGTCTGAGAGTTCTGGTCGTAATTGCTTCATTTGTAGAACCAATTAGCCAAACTACGTAGACATAAGACTTGAGCCACGTCCTTATTACAATAGATTGTTTTGAGTATGAATATAATAGTATATTTGAAATGTCATTCATTTTTTGGGGGCTTGAGTTAACTTTACCTTTGTTATTCTCGATAAACGATCATCGATGGTGGTTGCATAAATTTTGATTTTAAGTATTAGTGATAGTCTTTTATTTGTTATTGATGACTTAGATTTTGAAAATGGAACCATGATTAGAGTGTAATTGAACAATGTTTGAAATGTTTTCTTTTGTTATTTACTTAATTTACTATTTAAATACATTGATAACATCGGTTCTGTTGACTACTCGTGAAGATCAGATTGGCGAAGTGGGGAGTCAGCCTTTTCAAACACGTCTGTGCTTGTGAGGAGTATCATACTGATCAAGGAGTGATTTACAATTATGTACTATAGACAAGGTAAACCGCTCGTGGGTGTGCATCTTTGAATGATGTTGAAATTGATTTTTTTAGGGAAATTTTTGCAAAATTTTGATGATTTGCATGCTTAACGGAACAGAAACAAAATTGAGTTAATTTCATTTTTAACCATTTTAGCATTCTCGGATGTAGTTTTGTGTGTTCTACAAGTTGTTCTCAGCTCATGTAGGTGTTTAGAGTTTAATTTAAGCTAGCCCGTGCAGTATTGTTAGATCTTATGATTGTGGGTTTAGTGCATTAGTTGAAGTATATGCGGGTGTCTAGAGTTTATTTTATGCTAGCTCGCACAACTTCTTTTATCTCACAATGAAGTATTAAACATATTGATTGGATCACACATTTGCGTGATTAGAACTTATGTTATGCTTGGTCATGCAACAGTTTCAAATCTCACAATTGAGCATTTGTCATGTTGGTCGGAGCATATGCATGTATCTCAGTGCTCTTATACAATTCAGATGAATGAATTTTGGTGGTTTGTAAGGTTCATTTTCACCTATATCAGAGCATTGTGAGTGTTATCAAATGATGCGTTCGTAGATCTCGAAAATATTCAATTCAATCATTATAAATTTTTTTGGTTGCTTGCACAAATTTTTTACGCAAGATATCTGGGTTGATAAACGTCTCACAAAATGTGTGAAAGACTTGAAATTATCTATATTTGATTAATTATATGAATAATTCATTGTTAAAATGCATACAATCTTTCATTTAATTTTAAAAGGTTCGTGTTCCGTATGCTAGTGGCCCTCTTTGGGCATTTTTCAAAGTTTTTGTCTAGGGCGATGCCTTTGTTGTCATTTGTTGCCCTCGACACATTGATTATGTCTCCAAGTGGAGCATTTATGGAGGTCAAATGACATTAATAAACTACAATCGAAGTTGAAGCAATGCAGCAATCCTCAGACCTCATTTGGCAGATGAAACTAGTAGGATTCCCCTTCTCATGTACCTCTTCAATTTGGATATTTAAAACATGGTAATGATAAAGAAATGATTATTTTTGGCACATTTGTTTTTCATGAGACAGCCATATGCTCCTTCTATGCTTTTTATCTTTGGAAGATTTGCTTACATACCACTCAAATCCTAAGTTTACGTATTTTAAGCCTAAGCTTTAATTTTTACATACATGCTACCTTACGTATGCATGAAATGGTGCATTTCACCTTTTAAAAGTTAAAATGACAGTAATTTTGATGTGATATGAATTATTTGGGTGGTATAAATGTAAAAAAGTAAAGTTGGTTTGAGATATGCAAATATATTGGAATTCATCAGTATGCATGTAAATGTGTCCCTTTATCTTTTCACTACTTGATAAATTCATTTGGTTATAGGCGAAGTGATATTGTTGAAGATATTATATCTGAGGTGGATGATGCTTTATTAAATCTTAATGAAAGCGAAGAGGGAGCAAAACTTCTTAGGATTCTTGAAACTTCTGCTGAGCCTGAAGTCCTAATGGCAGGAATGAGTTTGGAGCAACTTAATTCCTTCTCAAATTATCAGGCAAAACAGGAGGTAAGCTTTATTTATTCTACTTAACTAAGTTCAGCAGAAATGTGAGTCGACAAAAATGCAGTTTTTATTTAGGAGCATTTATAGACATACCACCCAATTCCTATGTATTTACATATCTAGCACCTAAACTTTACTTTTTTACAATTTTACCCCTCAAATCTTTTATATCACATAAAAAATACCACCTTTTAACTTTTAAAAAGCGAAATACACCTTTTCATGCATAGGTATGGTGGGATCCATGTAAAAATTGATGTTAGATAAATAAATACATTGGAATTAAGTGGCATGTATGTAAATCTTCCTTTTATTTAATCTTCAGGCATTGAGGCAAGCCAATTTGTATAAGAAGATTGAGAAAGCTTTGGAAGAAGCCGGTCTTGGTTCGAGAGATGTTTCTCCTTTTATGAGGGTGAGAGCTAGCGGCTTGACTAGTATCGATTCATGTAGGAAGGGAAGGCCATGGGAAGGCTTGATAACAATCTGGAATCCTACTGAGAGGCAGGTAAGCTTAGGTTCTTTTTGCTCTTTTAATTGAATCTAACATACCTATAAAAATATTACATACATACCAACTAATTTTTATGTATTTACATATCAAATGTATAAACCTTGCTTTTTACATTTATACCAATCAAATGTTTTATATAACATAAAAAATATCATTTTTTTATATTTGAAATGTAAAACAAACATTTTCATGCACAATAAAGGTAGCTTTTCAAGCATAGTTAAGGTGGCATTTATATGTAAAAATTGAATTTTATGTGTTAGATATGTAAATACAGTATTGAGTGGTATGTATGTGAATCTGCCTAAACGAAAAATGCTAGAAATACTTTATGTTGGTTAAATGGCATATTTGGTGGGCTCTATCTTACATTCAAGTTTTGGACTGGATAGGTCATAGGTGCCTTTGAGTTTCACTAAGATTTACTTTCTGACTCGCTGGTCTTGAAGTTATACACATGCCTATCTTCTTCACGCTAATAGGAACACCGAAAGGCACGAACATATGCGCTTGTGGGTTCATGTTCTTGCTCATGCTCGCTTGCACAATACACAACATGCAAACCTCAACCCTATTTGTAGATGGGATTCTGTGGGGCATTACCTAAGGCTTATTTTTAATCACTTTTATTTATTGTTTATTATTTTCTTTTTCCCTTTTATTTTAAAAACATATTTTTTTAGTGCATTTTTTCTGCATTTATTTATTTTTTTGTTTTAAAAAATAAATTAAATTATTTATAAAAATACTCAAGAGCACCAAAAATTTGTTTTGTTTGTTTTTAAAAACTATTAATCATGTTATAACATGGCAAATATGTTTTTATTTGAAGTGAAAACACAAACAAAGCAAAATAAAAATAAACGATAAAATCCAAAACTAAAATTATCCCAAATCGCTCCTAAATATTGGTAGATGAGGGAAGTTAACGCATTGGCAAAATTGTTCTCTTGCATAGTAATATGTCTCCTACATTCCTTACATAGTGTTTATCCTCTTGAAGACGATACAGAAGGTTTTTCTTGGTTGTTGAACAGAAGCTTGATCTTGTGGAAGGCCAAATATACTCTGTTTCATGGCTCACACCATTTTGCGGCAGCACTGATTTCTTATACTTACAAAGTAGGGGACCGTCTTCAGAATGGATTCGGTTACCAGCCACAGAACACAAGAAATATGAGTAAGCTACTCTAGCATTGCTCCCTAAAGGCTTTTTTGGGATCAATTTATTTTTTGTTTTTATTTTTTTATTCTCCTTTGTTTTTAGGATACATGATTGTTTAGTGTATTTTTTACATGGTTTTGAAAGCACTAAAAATAACTTTTAGGTGTTTTGAGTGTTTTTAAAAACAACCATATTTTAGTCAAATAGCTACACATTCTGTTTCAAATCAAAATATATACAAAAATAAAAATAAAATAAAATACAAAAGTGATCTCAAATGGCTTCTAATTGTCTCAAATGATTTAACTCCATAGTGTGTATTTGTGGCAGTTCTTTTTTTATCCCTCGGAAATCAGTGTTGCTATCAAATTTGGGTGAGGTGCCCCTAGCCAGGTGGGTGCCTAGTAGGTTGCTTATTTAATCTCATTAAACTTTTTTATGTAAATTTACATACATACCCCACAATTCTTATGTATTCATATATCTAACACCCAAAGCTTGTTATCTACGCTTATACCACCTTAGTGCCATAAATCTATGCATGAAAAGGTATATTTTACTTTTAAAAAAAGATAACAATACTGGTGTTTTTGATGTGATAAGGATTTGAGTGGTATACATGTAAATATGAATGTTTAGCCATTAGTTATGCAAATACATATAAATTGTGTGATATGTATGTAAAAGCTCGTTCTTTGTTTTCTGTAGTTCTTGATGTTGCTGTTGTTTTTTTCAGTGAATTTGATATATCAGCCGTTGTTGTGTATGTGGGGGAAGCCTATTTTACTGCTCGTCAGAGAAAACAGTGGATTTTTGTGACGGATGGATCTGGATGGATCAATGAAGATGAACATGATGGTCTCCTAGCTATTAGTTTTTGCTCACCCATTTCTGGCAGTGATTCACTTGAACAGATCAACCAATGTCTTTCAGGAAGCACTGTATGTAAATCTATCTACGAGAGGAAAATAAGTTTTCCAATTATTTTTTCTATAAATGTTCCAGTATAATTGAGGATTTCTAGTAGTTTTTCATATTTTGTACAACAAATTATCGAAATATTGAAGTTATAGTAACTTAAAATATGGGGGTAGAAAGATGACCTGACATGCCAATCTGACTTGAATTTGACTAAAAAAATATGGGATTGGGTTGATCAGAATAATTTTTTGGGTTAGTTTCGGATTGGGATCTTAACCCGTTTAAATTTTTGGTCTGGTTTGGATTGACCTGCCAAACTAAAATTGACTCAAAACTAAACCGTTAATCTGAAACAGACTAGAAATTAACCTGCAAACCCCGGAGTTTACTTGAGATTAACTCGGAAGCAACCCAAATTTGACATGAATAGTTATTATGTTTTATGTTAAATGGGTTATGCGTTTCAATTTTGGGTTAGCGGATTGAAGATGGGTTAGGGATGGGTTGGACTTTATGATATTTTTAATATTCGGGTCAGGTTCTGCTCAAGTAGAGTCAATTTTTGGTTCAAAGTTGCTCCAAACAGCTTAGTTTCTACAAAAATATGTGGTATAATTTAATGTTTCTCTCAACAGGTTGGCTTCTATAATCTTATCAAGCGACCAAGGGACCGAAATAATCATTTATGGGTAGCTGAGGCAACGGAGAATTCTATATATTCCATTAGCCACAATATACCTTGTGGTTCGCATCTCAAAGGATCTGCAGATTTGGCGTTGAAATGGGCAAATACTTCTCCTTTGGTGAGAAAATAACTACAGAAAACTA
>NW_018164444.1:31487960-31528001 GCF_001263595.1 Phalaenopsis equestris | reverse complement strand
TATCAAAATTAACTTAAGGACTGTCGAGGTATAACCAATTAATGCTATTTTAGAACCACATCTGGAGTGCTACAACTTCTCATTTACCATTTCATTCCAGATAGTACTTTTGCGTGCAAGAAATTTTGACAATTTAAGACTTCTGTTGCCTTGATATATATACAGCAATTTTGATTGAATAATTTAATGCTGAGCAGCATTACCGTACAAATTTGAGTTTATTCATGCTATCTGATGGGAACAGCAATAAAACATTGGTCTCTGTTTTTTGAGGTGCTGCAATTTTATGCTGATATATCTTTGAGATTTTATATTAGATGTTATATGTTACAAGGGATTTTCTCGGAAGATTCTACATTTATGTGTTTCTCCAAAATCATTGGCAGAATTTCTGTCACGTTTAATATAGTTACCACTTCCCTATTCTTATTCATTTACCTGAGAAGAACACTCCATTTCTCTTTTGATGTGGCACCATTGATAATGTGAGCAAAAGACCAACCGCAAGGGCCCAATCCAAGAGGTGTGAAGCTGAGCAAAGAGGTCCAATAACTCAGAGCAAGATAATGACTCTTATATAGGAAATTTCATTTTGTTATTTGTTGCATGAACAATATGTGAAAAAATGTCTTTGCAATGCATGCTTGTGGACATTTACAGTAGTTTGAAATTTTGAATTTTAATTTTCAAATTCTTGGAATTTGAATTTTTAATTATCATAGGAGAATGATTTTAAAAACAATAGAAACTAATTATTTGATGTAAACTTCATTCAAATAATTAATTTTCACTTGGAGTGGCTGGCCAAAACTCATTGGAGTGGTCATAGAAATTATGTTGGTTTTCAAATTCAGTACGAAAGCTAAAAATTTATGATCTCTTAATGTTCTCACCAAAACACATCAACAATATCATAAGAAGCTAATTAATGAATTTTATGTCCTCCCCTAAGAAATATAAGAATTATATTCTTATCATAAGATCACTTGGGAAAAAACTAGTAAATAATTCTTTCAATAGGAATCATATAAAATTTTGCCTTTGATACTAAAAATTGGTGTGTTGGGTTGACTCATTTGATGTGGCTGGCAAGATTTGATGACCTTCCTTAGGAGGCTCGATACGAGACCTCGGCCTTGATGAAGTGAATAAGCAAGTGGAATTAGGACTAGTGTTTCCAACATTGTCAGACAATACAAAAGAGTCCAGAACTTGGAGAGCCCTAACATTGACTTTAAAGTTTTAGTGTAAGAAAATTAATTGTCTTTAGGGATTGAAAATATGGACAATGTTAGATCCAATGATTTTAAAAACGCACTTCACAAGAAAAGCGAAGCGAAGCGGGTGATGACCGCTTCAAAACGCTGAAGTTAATTTGTATATTTTTCTGTGTTTTTTTAAGTTTTTAATTTTTGCAGCAAACTATTAGAAACTGTTCAAATTTTTAATTTGGAAGCTCACCCTCAATGTTTGCCTTAAAATTAAGCATTGCTCCATATTCTTTTCTATTTTACATCAATTTTGAAGTCATACTTTATATTTTATAATTGCTAATAAATGCATTTATACATTAATAATGTTATATAACCTATTAGCACTTTGATTAATAAAAGTGCCGCTTCACTCTGCGTTTTGTGCTTTGAAGCAAAAATAATGTCTTGCGCATTGCATTGCACATTGCGCTTCGATAACACTGATTAGATCAAAGTGTTTAGGAGTGTGCTAGAGTAATTAATAATTTTTGTAACTTTTTTATTGTTTACTTTTTTTTAATTTTTTATACTTTTTTTTAATTTTTTTTAGGATTTTCTTAGACTTAGGTGTCGGTCAACTTTTTGGTTATTTGAAAATATGGATATGAAAATAATTTTTGAAATTTAATTTAATATAATAGATATATAGTTTGAGTTTTAAAAGTAGTATGTTTTAATTTTTTAAAAATGAAATCAAGTGAATCTCATTAGTTCAATAGTTTGCATAATCATGCCCGATACCGCGAATACTACACCCTCCCGAAAGATAAGTGTAGATCTCGGCGATAGACCCAATCCTGCAAACTAAGAGATTTGCAACATCCGTTTGTTTTGCGAACTTTTTATGTATGATCGACAAGTTCCCATATCTAATACAAAGATTAAATAGGGTTTATTTTACCTGGGTTCCAAGCTTCTTATAAAGGCAAGCTCCTATAGTTAATTACCTCTCAAATGACTTTGGTCACTTGAAAAAACTCTCGATAATGATCAGAGGTATTAGTCTTCAAAATTTCAAAGTTTAGGTTCTCACGGTAGGACGTGGAAAGACAAATGGGAGTGACTCAAATATAAACAGTTATTTCAGGAGTCCAAAGGAAGGAACAGGTAGGGATGTCACAGATCCTGAGGAGAACCCTCAGTGACTTCCCAAATTATCCTACTGTGTGACTGCATTTTTAAAGATGATGTTATTCAATTGTTCAATCCTTGCCAATTTTATTATTTGAGACTTACATTTGCATAATACCCGATTATGCAAATAGCCCGCAGAAATAAGAGGGTTTACGTCGCGTCACACGACAACCTCGGAACCTAAGACGGGTTAGGACTTACGCTGCACAACATGATTGTACAAGAGCCTAAAAAGGGAGTGTGAGAATTTACGTCGCGTTAGGCGAGCTACCTCGAAGTCCTATAAGTTTTTATTATGCTAGGAAGAGATAGTGTTGAAGAAGATCTTCTTGTTGCTCGCTCCAAACTCCTCGTCGTGCTGCCCAAAAAGTTGTCTCCAAGCTCCTGTCAGCTCCAAGCTCCTCCGGCTCCAATGTTTAAGTTTTCTAATGTGTCAAGTCATGATGTCAAATCAAATGTTTCCTAAGTTATGATCGTTTAAGTGTTATGGGGGATATTAAAGTTGATTAGAACGACACCGGTTAGGATCCCACGGTTCTCTTGTTCCGGTATCACTATTTTCTTTTGAATTTACTTAGCTTAAACGAATTGTGAAATTCATTTAAACCGGGGAGATCTCGTTAGCAACCTTGGGTTACCTCCTCCGAGGTACTTCCGTAAATTCAAAAATACGTGTTATGTTTTTTTTATTATTATTATTTTTTTTGTTTTGAAAATATTGTTTAATTTTGAAAAAAATCATTTTGTTTTGAAAGTGAAATTGTACTCAGCACCTGCATAATGTGTTAGAGCAAGAGTAATTGCAATAAAGAAACAACAACAAATAAAATGTACCTGCGTATGTGACGTATCTGCTGCTGATATTCCTGTTGCATGTTTAACTCACAAAGCACAATATAATTTGCAGAGATTTTAAATAAATTGCAAAGAAAGAAAATAGTAAACAGTAGAACAAGTTGTAGTAACAGTTAGGAATTCCCAAAAGAGGTGATCCTAAGATTTTCTACAACTACTGACTGCAACTAGCGAGCTAGTATGGTGATCCTACGACCTCCTACGGCTCCGGGAAGCAACTAGCAAGTGTGTATAGTGATCCTTAGATGGAGTAAACAACAGCTCGAGTAGTGAAGATGGTGGAAGGAAAATTGTGATGGTTCTTGCAGCAACCAATTTTCCTTGGGATATTGATGAGGCGCTGAGGTAGATTCTAATGATTGCTCCAGGTTAAAAATTTTGTTGATGTCCAGTTTTTAAATGCATAGAAAGGTCTTTCTATGCTTGATCTATCAGTGTGAAATGGTGCGCAGTTAGAATTTTGCAGCAATGTTATGCTAAATTCATGTAATTGTTTTACTACGAATGCAGGAGACGTCTGGAAAAACGTATATACATACCTCTTCCCAATTTTCAGAGTCGCAAAGAACTTATCAAAATTAACTTAAGGACTGTCGAGGTATAACTTCTGACCAATTAATGCTATTTTAGAATCACATCTGGAGTACTACAACTTCTCTTTTACCATTTCATTCCAGATAGTACTTTTGCGTGCAATAGCCTGTTACAAATCCAAACAGTAATTTGAAAGATCAAACAGCACTTTTATGGCCTGCCTCAATTTAAGACTTCTGTTGCCTTGATATAAACAGCAATGTTGATTGAATAATGTAATGCTGAGCAGCATAACCGTACAAATTTGAGTTTATTCATGCTATCTAATGGGAACAGCAATAAAACATTGGTCTCTGTTTTTTTTTGAAAGATCAAACAGCTCTTTCAATTATTTTCCAACACCTTACAGCACCCCTAATGCCACCAAACAACACTTTAGATGCAACACAAAACCCCTAAAAAAAAAAAAAACAGCACACTCCGGGAAGCAACAACAACACAAATATAGTTGAACAGGTCTGATCATAGCCTAAAAGGTGCAATCAATTAGAAAATTAAGAGAATTCAATTTCATTTCCTGTAACTTCTTCTACCCTAAGTGGCATACTTTACTTGGATCCTCCCTAAAGCACTCGGGCTTTGAAAAATGAAACCACTCCTTAGAAGGAATGAGGTTAATTCCCGTATGGTTTAAACGAATGGCAATTAAATACAGACCACTTAAGCCTCATGAATTTACATGTCTTCTCCAAAACAACAATAACAACTTACCTAAGCATGAACATGTGTATTTTAAAAAGTTAAAATGGTGATATTTGTTATGTGCTAGGAAGGATTTGAGTAGTATGTGTGTAAATATTGAAGTTTGGGTGTTAGATATGTAAACACATAAACGTTAAGTGGCATGTATGTAAATCTTCCTTAATTTCAAGATAGCTGTAGGTAATTCAGATTCATTCGGTTTAAAGATGATAAACAGAGTTTACTGAGTACGAAACAAATAACCTGAGAATATATTGATTTAGAAACTAATTATTTGATGTAAACTTCATTCATATAATTAATTTTCACTTGGAGTGGCCGGCCAAAACTCATTGGAGTGGCCATAGAAATTATGTTGGTTTTCAAATTCAGTACGAAAGCTAAAAATTTATGATCTCTTAATGTTCTCACCAAAACACATCAACAATATCATAAGAAGCTAATTAATGAATTTTATGTCCTCCCCTAAGAAATATAAGAATTATATTCTTATCATAAGATCACTTGGGAAAAAACTAGTAAATAATTCTTTCAATAGGAATCATATAAAATTTTGCCTTTGATACTAAAAATTGGTGTGTTGGGTTGACTCATTTGATGTGGCTAGCAAGATTTGATGACATTCGAGCAAGTTGAGCGAGGGCTTTGGTCCAAGAGGAGGAGACGAGCCGAAGGATTCTGCTAGAGCGTATGACGGACGGGGCGCGAGAGAGAGAGAGAACAGGTGCTTCTCTGGGTAGAAGGATCGACAGAGAGGGAGAGCGATGGGTAGAAGAGAGGAGGTGGGGGTCTGTGGTTTGTTCGGCGTGGGGAAGAAGCGACGCTGAAGTTAATTTGTATATTTTTCTGTGTTTTTTTAAGTTTTTAATTTTTGCAGCAAACTATTAGAAACTGTTCAAATTTTTAATTTGGAAGCTCACCCTCAATGTGATGCTTCGATCGGGAGCTGCGATCTAGTCGCAGAGAGGAGCGGGTGAGGCGAGTGTGGGTCTTCGGCGCGAGGAGGAGATGATCGCGCGAGGAAGGGGCGAGCGGAGCTTGGATTTCGGTGCAGAGAGACCGAATGAATCAGGTGGTGAGCGAGAGAGATCAGTCCCCGGCGAGCGGGAGGAGAGGTTGAATTGTATAGGCAAAATGGACAGGGAGCCGTTACGCGAAGAATTGGCCGGGAATTATTTAGACTTCCATTCAGTTAGCTGGGTTCAAATGGAAAATTTTAACTCTCAATTAAGATAAAATTAAATGACGAATTTGAAATTCAAAATTGTTTAACCCTTGTTCAGCCCGAGTCCAGCCCGAATCGAACACGAGTTGAACCTAGGTTGAGCCCAGGCCTATGCCCCGCTAATTAAAAAAAAAATCGTGCATCGATTTCCGTGTCATTTGTGCGCGCGTGTAACCTTAGCAATATGGGTGTCCTTTCTAGCTAAAGTTGATGTTCCGGACGTGTCAGCGCGGTCCGTTTCGTCATCCGGAGTCGTCCGGGCGAGTTCGCCGACGGTCGGGCCAAAAATTTGTCAAATTCCTGTGTGGTGTAGCTAGTGCGTGAATTGCGGCGTTCGCGGGTGATCGAGTCACAAAGGATTCATCTAAGGCTGTTTGATCCTATAGGAACTCATTTTCAGGCCCTCTACATATTGGTCTTTAATCCTTGCAACTAGAAGTTGAGTTATTGGAACCACTCATGCGAGTTCTTCACAAAAATGAGTCAAGAAGTGGTTTGAAGTTCTACGGGAGGGGGGCTAGGAGTGTGCTAGAGTAATTAATAATTTTTGTAACTTTTTTATTGTTTACTTTTTTTTAATTTTTTTGGGATTTTCTTAGACTTAGGTCAGATAAATTCTTCTGTCTGACAGCGCCAAACATGGAAATCAACTATTGGAAAATATGTTTAAGGAGACTAAAACCATACAGAATTGTAATTAAGGGTTTTTAGTTCTATCTGAAAATGTTCACTCAATTCCAATAAGTTTAATCCCGTTTTCTAAGGCCATCAACCCCAATTAGGGCAGTTGGCCAAAAGGGATTTCCACAATACTAAGTTGGCTCAATCCCACTTAAGGCCATCATAAATCTTATGGAAAATTATAAAAAATCGATGATATAAACTATAGAAATCTGTTAACCTATTCAAGCTATTTCGTTTGGAAAATTTTAGTGAACTGAACCAAAACCTGTAATCAGCCTTTCTAGGTTAAATCAAAATTGTTTTAGAAATGCTCACTTTCAGCGGCCAAATTTACTTGGAATGAATCACAAATTCCAAATAAATAAACTCCACTATATGATTTCCAAGAGTTTTCAACAGAAAATTCTAAGGCCATACCACCACTTCAAAATAGTTGGTCATTATTGTTGAAGTTAATCTGAAGCAAAAGGTTCCGAAGCAAATGCAACTTCCCTTAGAAATGCCAGGGAGAAAAGCCTTGCTCGGGGGCTCTGATGCACTCTTTGTGGCATTAGAAGCGAACATGGAAATCAACTATTGGAAAATATGTTTAAGGAGACTAAAACCATACAGAATTGTAATTAAGGGTTTTTAGTTCTATCTGAAAATGTTCACTCAATTCCAATAAGTTTAATCCCGTTTTCTAAGGCCATCAACCCCAATTAGGGCAGTTGGCCAAAAGGGATTTCCACAATACTAAGTTGGCTCAATCCCACTTAAGGCCATCATAAATCTTATGGAAAATTATGAAAAATCGATGATATAAACTATAGAAATCTGTTAACCTATTCAAGCTATTTCGTTTGGAAAATTTTAGTGAACTGAACCAAAACCTGTAATCAACCTTTCTAGGTCAAATCAAAATTGTTTTAGAAATGCTCACTTTCAGCGGCCAAATTTACTTGGAATGAATCACAAATTCCAAATAAATAAACTCCACTATATGATTTCCAAGAGTTTTCAACAGAAAATTCTAAGGCCATACCACCACTTCAAAATAGTTGGTCATTATTGTTGAAGTTAATCTGAAGCAAAAGGTTCTGAAGCAAATGCAACTTCCCTTAGAAATGCCAGGCAGAAAAGCCTTGCTTGGGGGCTCTGATGCACTCTTTGTGGCATTAGAAGCGTAAAGTTCACTTGCTCTGACTTCAGTATGGATACTCATTACCAGCTCATCTTCCTTCTGATTGTTTTTGATGTATTTTCTTTTTGTATTATTTCTGTTATCGGTGCTTTGTAGGTACTATTACACTAATGTAGCTATTGTGCAACTTTCTACTTGATTTGTTACTGATTTTCGTAGCTAACCTTCATTTGAGTTTTGCATTGTCTTTTGCTATTGTTCTCCTCTATTCTAGTCTTAACATCGAATTCATGTTTAGAAATTTGAATACTCAGCCTTCACAAATTTTTTTAGCCTGATTTATAAATGAGCCGAACATGAAGAAATTTTTGTTCGATCATGTTCGGCTCATTTTAGTTCGAATCAATTAAATATTTAGCTCTTATCTAAAAAAGTCGGACGACTTTTGTCCTAGCTTTCATGGCATTGAACTCCATTTCCATTGTGAAACCTCATCTATGTAATCATGTAAATGTTTAGAAACTCATGTGCCTCTCGGGGCACGCGATTGTTCTTCTCAATTCCTTAGTCAAGGTTGTACTATCTAAATTTTTATTTCCATTTTTTGGAAAGAGGAATAGAAATTGATAAGCTTGGTAAAAAATTGAAAAGACTTGAAATTCTTATTATGGAAGAAAAAAGGTTGAGAAGGGGAAGGAGGACCATCTCTTTCAGTTTCTAGAAGAGCTTAGGCAAAGTTTCCTTCAACAAGCTTTTCACACATAAGGTCCCATGACTCCTCTATATTAACATCATTAGGTGCTCCGGGAGTTAGCCTCTTCTAATCTTTGTAATCCCTTTACCTTGTCGTATGTCTCATGTACCTTTTCAGCACATGAGGTAAACAATAAAGGATGCAAATTCTTTGATCCCCATAGTCAAAAAACTTTTAATGGGAAAGAGCATTGAAGCTTCTCCTTTATGGAGTTTGCTTCCCTAACTCTATTATTGTTGCTACTCTACCTCCTGAATCGTGGTGATGTTTTGTCGGCATTCTAATTTGTTTCCAATTTGTCTTTCTTAGCTCTTCACGCTGCTCCACTAATCAACATCTAAAGACTTAAACCCCAGACACTCCTTTGATATTTCAAGATCCTCTAGCCTACATAGCCACCGTGGAGGTTTGCCAAAGAAAATATGGAATGAATGGTGAGCATCTAGTACTGTTCTTGATATGAACGAGAGTAATCGATGAAGTTAAAGATATCAAAATCCACTTTGAGAAGAGAAAAACATAATTTTCTTGTAGTTATTTATTATTTATTAGATTGATGCACTTCATACAAGCGTCAACTTTTTTTGAGGTGGATATTGGCATCTAAGAAATTATTAATACGAAAAACAAATATAGGAACAGTTAAAAGAATTGTGTTGATTTATTAGTTTATGAAAGAAGCCTCCAAAATAAGACAGTGCTTTGATTACAGTATTATGACATAACTAGGTATTGATGACTTGCCACTTCTGATGATGGATTGGATAAATCGGTCCTTCATCAACTTTCTCAGCATGTGAGTGACTATTCCCCAAAGGGTTGAAGATAGTTTGTGCCCATGAATATATCGATGGTGGGATTGGCTGGTTTCATTATGTTTATCTAATAGTAGCAAACATTTCTACCTTATGGCCATGGAGGTGATCGACAACTATCCTGAGGGATTTCCACAACCATTAGTCATTTCTCAACCTCTGGAGAATATAGAGGTTTTGAAGTTGGACATTGACATACATCAATTAAATCAATAGTACATGCTAGAGTCTCATGACAATATGATTATGGCGGTTTTAACAATATGAAGTTAACCTATATGAGTGAAGTTTCAATTAACAAAATAGAAAACTAATGGCATTCAACATAACAATCTCAACAATTAGTGTAGAATTTAGATATCTTCAAACATTGTGCTAACGTTTATGAACACATTCTGATAGAAGTAGCTGAATAGAATTTTGTATGGTAATCTCAACAACTAGCAGACAGTACAAGCATCTCCTTACATTGCTTTGTTATGTATGAGCACCTATATGATAGTATGATGGAAGTAGTTGAAAGTCAATCAATATTTGATGGATATCAGTTATTAATCATAGGTGTTGGGTTTGTACTGGACAAAGAAGTTAATTAAGCATTTTCAAATTCTCAAGACATCTATTTAATTTAATATTCAATGTGTCAAAAAAAATTTCAGGTTAGTTTATTGGAGATTTGATGATATTTTGGAGGAGACCAGTTCAAGTGGTTTGGCTTAAGATGTATATCATGTCGAAGATGATAGTGCGGAAGCCCATCATGATGTGATTGATGGAGATTAGGAAATCATTGATAAAAGTTTGCATGGTCATAATATGATCTATAAATTTCATGCTATCAAATATGAGAGTAGGCATAAAAAAAAATGACAATATGGGTGATTTGAATCATATAATTTGCTCTCCAACTATTCTGAAAAGCATGGATCATAACTATCATTATAATATTAGCATGATTTATTATACCTGTTATAATAATATTGTTCGTCAAGAGTATCGTGATAGTATGATGATTATGATTTTTTATGTATATTATGAGATAGTGATCATTGTCATGTTGGAATTTTGATGGGCGTGTGTATGCTTTATTGATCTAGATCATAATTGTAATGCTTATCATGCTTATAATATGCATTGCACTTTTTTCTGTTAGAGTAGTGTGTAGTACAATATTTAGGTGTCAAAATAAGTGAAGTTAAGCATTGTTAATAGATTTTAAGAGGCTTATATGTATTATACTATATAATCAATTATCAGTTATTAATTATAGGTGTTGGGTTTGTACTGGGCAAAGAAGTTAATTAAGCATTTTCAAATCCTCAAGACATCTATTTAGATTAATATTTAATGTTTCAAAAAAAATTTCAGGTTAGTTTATTTGAGGTTTGATGATATTTTGGAGGAGACCAGTCCAAGTGGTTTGGCTTAAGATGTGTATCATGTCGAAGATGATAGTGCGCAAGCCCATCATGATGTGATTGATGGAGATTAGGAAATCATTGATAAAAGTTTGCATGGTCATAATATGATCTATAAATTTCATGCTATCAAATATGAGAGTAGGCATAAAAAAAAATGACAATATGGGTGATTTGAATCATATAATTTGCTCTCCAACTACTCTGAAAAGCATGGATCATAACTATCATTATAATTTTAGCATGATTTATTATACCTGTTATAATAATATTGTTCGTCAAGAGGATCGTGATAGTATGATGATTATGATTTTTTATGTATATTATGGGATAGTGATCATTGTCATGTTGGAATCTTGATGGGCGTGTGTATGCTTTATTGATCTAGATCATAATTGTAATGCTTATCATGCTTATAATATGCATTGTACTTTTTCTGTTAGAGTAGTGTGTAGTACAATATTTAGGTGTCAAAATAAGTGAAGTTAAGCATTGTTAATAGATTTTAAGAGGCTTATATGTATTATACTATATAATCAACTTTTATTAAGAATAATGTGCATATTATAAGCGGTGTATGAAATCTAAGAGCTAGGTAGAGGTGCTGTTATGGGAAGGAGGATTTATAGGTAATGTTTGTTGTTGGGGTTAGATTGAGGTGATCAGGAGCATTTACAAGTGAATTGAGCGCTGGTGGGCCTCATAAAGTGAAGCATGAGTGTTGAGTATTGGATGACAATGTGAACAAGGTAGAGGGATAATAGGACATGACACCAATTGTTGATGAATAGAGCAGTGAATCAGTGGGAGCACACACTATATTGCACGTGGAGGCGGTGGGGATTCATTAGAGTTTGCACGTGGTCCATATCATAGGTATGGGTGAGAAACATGAGTGCTGAGATGCACTTCTAGGGAGGCGATCTTTTGTGCAAATGAGGTTGATACAAACATTGTAGGCTTTGATGGTGGGGTGTGCAACCTTGTTGTGGAAACTTACAATGAGTGGGGATAGCTTACCAGAAGTTGCGAATATTGGATTTGTTAGGGTTGGTGTGTGTAAATCAGGGCTGGGTGGTTGTTGACACTAGGAGTTATATGATATTCATCACAAAATGTTGTGGTAGGTAGGTACTATGCAATGGAGGAAGCATGTGTGTAGGATGAGGTGCAAGTGGCAGACGAATATAAAGGTGGACACATTCGGGCTTGTAATGGTGATGTGTGGGCAGTCATAAAGAGTGCAAAAGCATAATGAATATGAACAAGTTGTTCAACCCATTGCTACTTGATGCAAACTAGGATAACTAAGAGAGAGAAACATAATCCTATGGAAGAAGTTTGTTATTATTCAATGTTCATAAATTTGATTCCCTTCCTACAAGCGTCTGATATACTAGAGGGATTTTGCCATTCAATAAAATAAATATAAGAAAAGAAAATAAAAATGCCGTAAAAAAACTCATGTTGATTCATTCATTTATGAAAGAATCTTCTAAATAAGGTAGTATTTGTTTGTTATGTTATTACTTAATGATTTGTCGATGACATGCCAATTTTGAAGATGAATCAAAACTTCAAATAGACTAGTCCTATGTCAACTTCTCTTCACTCTCGCTCCAGTAACCCTGAATACTCAAATTTGAGGATGCCCACGGTGGCCTCATTTAGCTGCAATGAAACAGATTCTTTCTCTGCACTCATAGATTTAATGTCTAATAGGTTCTTTACTAAGTTTGCTTGTAGGCTTAGTATTTGACAAGTAAATGCCTTCCACAAGAATATTGGATTTGTTAGGGTTGGTGTGTGTAAAGCAGGGCTGGGTGGTTGGTTACACTAGGAGCCATATGATATTCATCACAAAATGTTGTGGTAAGTAGGTACTATGCAATGGAGGAAGCATGTGTGTAGGATGAGGTGCAAGTGGCAGAGGAATATAAAGGTGGACACATTCGGGCTTGTAATGGTGATGTGTGGGCAGTCATAAAGAGTGCAAAAGCATAATGAATATGAACAAGTTGTTCAACCCATTGCTACTTGATGCAAACTAGGATAACTAAGAGAGAGAAACATAATCCTATGGAAGAAGTTTGTTATTATTCAATGTTCATAAATTTGATTCCCTTCCTACAAGCGTCTGATATACTAGAGGGATTTTGCCATTCAATAAAATAAATATAAGAAAAGAAAATAAAAATGCCGTAAAAAAACTCATGTTGATTCATTCATTTATGAAAGAATCTTCTAAATAAGGTAGTATTTGTTTGTTATGTTATTACTTAATGATTTGTCGATGACATGCCAATTTTGAAGATGAATCAAAACTTCAAATAGACTAGTCCTATGTCAACTTCTCTTCACTCTCGCTCCAGTAACCCTGAATACTCAAATTTGAGGATGCCCACGGTGGCCTCATTTAGCTGCAATGAAACAGATTCTTTCTCTGCACTCATAGATTTAATGTCTAATAGGTTCTTTACTAAGTTTGCTTGTAGGCTTAGTATTTGACAAGTAAATGCCTTCCACAAGATTAATTTCAAATGTTCATTATCATGGCAATAATTTTATTTTATTTTTTATTTTCTTAAAATGGTTGGGAACCACCATAAATTATTTGAAGGAATATTTTAGACGTAATTAAAACCCATTTGGAAGTCTTATAAGTCAAACGAAGAATTCAAGCAATCATCCAACAACAATGAATGCAAGGCTTCTTATAACTGAACTGAACGCTAGAAAGCATAATGAATATCAATGAGTTGTTCAACCCATTGCTACTTGATGCAAATTAGGATAACTAAGGAAGAGAGAGAGAAACATAATCCTATGGAAGAAGTTTGTTATTATTCAATGTTCATAAATTTGATTCCCTTCCTACAAGCGTCTGATATACTAGAGGGATTTTGCCATTCAATAAAATAAATATAAGAAAAGAAAATAAAAATGCCGTAAAAAAACTCATGTTGATTCATTCATTTATGAAAGAATCTTCTAAATAAGGTAGTATTTGTTTGTTATGTTATTACTTAATGATTTGTCGATGACATGCCAATTTTGAAGATGAATCAAAACTTCAAATAGACTAGTCCTATGTCAACTTCTCTTCACTCTCGCTCCAGTAACCCTGAATACTCAAATTTGAGGATGCCCACGGTGGCCTCATTTAGCTGCAATGAAACAGATTCTTTCTCTGCACTCATAGATTTAATGTCTAATAGGTTCTTTACTAAGTTTGCTTGTAGGCTTAGTATTTGACAAGTAAATGCCTTCCACAAGATTAATTTCAAATGTTCATTATCATGGCAATAATTTTATTTTATTTTTTATTTTCTTAAAATGGTTGGGAACCACCATAAATTATTTGAAGGAATATTTTAGACGTAATTAAAACCCATTTGGAAGTCTTATAAGTCAAACGAAGAATTCAAGCAATCATCCAACAACAATGAATGCAAGGCTTCTTATAACTGAACTGAACGCTAGCTGATTTTACTAAGACAGAAATCTAATTTAGAAATAGTACAGATTTTATATTTGGTACACTTACTCAACTCTAGTAAATTTGCGCTGCTGAAAACTACTTGATGTCTGAATAGCAAATGTACTATAATTAAGGAATATCTAAGCAAATTTAAACTAGAATGCTCAAATAAATATGCACATAAACTAAGCCTCCAGCATTAACATGATAAAAATCAAACAACTTTGGTAGAATCTAACGCTTTTGAAACCCTAGAAAAGCTGCATTGACACTTAACAAATACTTTTAATAGATGAAATAAAGGCTATCCCACAGATTATATTTTTAATATTTTTTTCCCTTTTGTATATGTTAGATTCTAAAGCTCAATTGTAAACTTAGGATTTCAATTCATCATTGGCAACGAATGGTTATTAACATGGTTTAAAAGGAGACGTTTAGTTGGTTTCATGTTTTGTAACAATAAATAACAAATAATATCGTCTGTGGGATAACAGATTGGCAGATTGGGACACTAATTAGTTTATATACAAAAGTTTTAGGATTTTGCTTTCTGTTCATTGTTTTTTTTTTCTTTGGCAAATTTTTTAGAAATTATGTATTTACTAAAAATTGTATGAAAGCATTTATAACCTTCCAAGTTAACTTGATCATTTCTGTAAGAATTTGTTTTCATTTTCTTGCAATCAATAGTCTTAAAATGGCTGGGAACCTCCATAAATTATTTGAAGGAATATTTTAGACGATGTCGAAGAATTCAAACAATCATCCAACAACAATGAATGCAAGGCTTCTTATAACTGAACTGAACGCTAGCCGATTTTTCTAAAACATAAATCTAATTTAGAAATGGTACAGATTTTTTACTTGGTACACTTACTCAACCGTAGTAAAGTAAATTTGCGCTGCTGAAAACTACTTGATGTCAGAATAGCAAATGTACTATAATTAAGGAATATCTAAGCAAATTTAAACTAGAATGGTCAAATAAATCTGCACATAAACTAAGCCTCCAGCATTAACATGTTAAAAATCAAACAACTTCGGTAGAATCTAACGCTTTTGAAACTCTAGAAAAGCTGCATGGACGCTTAACAAATACTTTTAATAGATGAAATAAAGGCTACCCACAGATTATATTTTTAATATTTTTTCCCTTTTGTATATGTTAGATTCTAAAGCCCAATTGTAAACTTGGGATTTCAATTCATCATTGGCAACGAATGGTTATTAACATGGTTTAAAAGGAGACGTTTAGTTGGTTTCATGTTTTGTAACAATAAATAACAAATAATATCGTCTGTGGGATAACAGATTGGCAGATTGGGACACTAATTAGTTTATATACAAAAGTTTTAGGATTTTGCTTTCTGTTCATTGTTTTTTTTTTCTTTGGCAAATTTTTTAGAAATTATGTATTTACTAAAAATTGTATGAAAGCATTTATAACCTTCCAAGTTAACTTGATCATTTCTGTAAGAATTTGTTTTCATTTTCTTGCAATCAATAGGTGGCTCAAGATGTTGACATTGATGAAGTAGCTCACAGAACAGAAGGTTACAGTGGTGATGATTTGACTAATGTATGTCGGGATGCATCTCTAAATGGTATGAGGCGGAAAATTGCTGGTAAGACGAGGGATGAGATAAAGAACATGTCCAAGGATGAAATCTCCAAGGATCCTGTGGCCATGTGTGATTTTGAGGAAGCCCTGACCAAGGTTCAGAGAAGTGTCTCTGCCGTTGATATCGAGCGACATGAGAAATGGTTTGCTGACTTTGGCTCAGCATGAGAATTGGATTATACTGACTAGATTTATTCACATATTCATGTTCTTTTCAAAAATCTGCATCGCAACATTTAGTTAAGCATTTTTTTTAATTATATTTTTTATTTTTGCCCTTAATTTTTTTGCAATGTTTGGTAAGCAGCTCTGTACAGAACATCCATTAGAATTTCATCTGTGAACATTGATCCTCAAATGCAGCCTTAACAGAGTGAAATGGTTTTGTTTTGTTAATTTTTTTGTGAATAGACTAATATTTATAGGCTTCCAAAAAAAGAGGGTTCCTCCACTAGAGAATACCAGAAAGTCAAATAGGATAATATCGTCTGTGGGAAAACAGATTGGCAGATTGTGACACTAATTAGTTTATATACAAGAGTACTAGGATTTTGCTTTCTGTTCATTGCTTTTTTTTTTTCTTTGACAAATTCTTTAGAAATTATGTATTTACCAACACTTGTATGAAAGCATTTATAACCTTCAAAGTTAACGTGATCATTTTTGTAAGAATTTGTTTTCATTTTCTTGCAATCAATAGGTGGCTCAAGATGTTGACATTGATGAAGTAGCTCACAGAACAGAAGGTTACAGTGGTGATGATTTGACTAATGTATGTCGGGATGCATCTCTAAATGGTATGAGGCGGAAAATTGCTGGTAAGACGAGGGATGAGATAAAGAACATGTCCAAGGATGAAATCTCCAAGGATCCTGTGGCCATGTGTGATTTTGAGGAAGCCCTGACCAAGGTTCAGAGAAGTGTCTCTGCCGTTGATATCGAGCGACATGAGAAATGGTTTGCTGAGTTTGGCTCAGCATGAGAATTGGATTATACTGACTAGATTTATTCACATATTCATGTTCTTTTCAAAAATCTGCATCGCAACATTTAGTTAAGCATTTTTTTTAATTATATTTTTTATTTTTGCCCTTAATTTTTTTGCAATGTTTGGTAAGCAGCTCTGTACAGAACAACCTTGTTCACTTCAATTAGAATTTCAGCTGTGAACATTGATCCTCAAATGCAGCCTTATTTACCAGAGTGAAATGGTTTTGTTTTGTTCATTTTTTTATAAGTAGACTAATATTTATAGGCTTCCAAAAATGAAGGTTCCTCCACTAGAGAATACCAGAAAGTCAAATAGATTGATTAGCACAGAATTTGTGAAGACAAGCAAGTGTTTGGATTGACTTAAATGCCTATAAATTAAGAGATAAGTTGTGATTAGATCATTAGATATTATAAGCTATTTGGTTTTTTGAGATTTTGAAATGATTTTGGATGTAAATCTAATGCAGAAAAGATCTAATGTTGGATTTCGTGATTTATTAATTTTCTTCTCTTGAATTTCTGCATTGAGGGCAACTACTGAATTGTTATAACAAAAAATTTTGTACATTTGGAATGCCATCACTGAAATATTGTTGTCTGCCCACTTTCAATTAATATTTGCTGCCCATTTGTTTTATGTATCAACATGAAGCTGCTGAGATTTCATTGATGAAGCCTTCGAGAAGATTAGTGCTTCACTATCCAAATAAATTCACGTAAAATGATTTTCTTATACTGTGATAATCATTTAGTCTGAGTCATTAATACATGATTAAGAAGTCATGATTTTTTTTGAGGATTCATTTGGGTTGGGAGTTGCATATCTTTGTTTTTTAGGCAGTTGTTTCGAATCAATGTCCTCATTTTTTAGCAGAGTTTAAACAATTTACCTTGTTCACTTCAATTAGAATTTCAGCTGTGAACATTGATCCTCAAATGCAGCCTTATTTACCAGAGTGAAATGGTTTTGTTTTGTTCATTTTTTTATAAGTAGACTAATATTTATAGGCTTCCAAAAATGAAGGTTCCTCCACTAGAGAATACCAGAAAGTCAAATAGATTGATTAGCACAGAATTTGTGAAGACAAGCAAGTGTTTGGATTGACTTAAATGCCTATAAATTAAGAGATAAGTTGTGATTAGATCATTAGATATTATAAGCTATTTGGTTTTTTGAGATTGTGTAACGATTTTGTTTTGGGTGTAAATCTAATACAGAAAAGATCTTATGTTGGATTTCATGATTTATTAATTTTCTGCCCTCGAATTCTGCATTGAGGGCAACTACTGGATTGTTATAACAAAAAAATTTGTACATTTGGAATGCCATCACTGAAATATTGTTGTCTGCCCACTTTCAATTAATATTTGCTGCCCATTTGTTTTATGTATCAACATGAAGCTGCTGAGATTTCATTGATGAAGCCTTCGAGAAGATTAGTGCTTCACTATCCAAATAAATTCACGTAAAATGATTTTCTTATACTGTGATAATCATTTAGTCTGAGTCATTAATACATGATTAAGAAGTCATGATTTTTTTTGAGGATTCATTTGGGTTGGGAGTTGCATATCTTTGTTTTTTAGGCAGTTGTTTCGAATCAATGTCCTCATTTTTTAGCAGAGTTTAAACAATTTTCAATTTCCTTGAAGCTATTATTGGGCCAAGTTATTCTCAAGTGGTAACACTATCCATGCATCTTTTGGTGGTGTTATCAATTTTTATTAAGGTCAGCTGCCTTACATGTGTTAGTGTGCTTGTTATGCAGTTGATTAGAAATGGAGTTTCTTCATCCACAAATTCTAATCACACGACGGTAATAAAGTTTATATTGGTCATTAACTTCAAAGGGGTAACATTCAACATGGACTTATTACAAATAATTATTTTTTAATGATCATTTAAATGATATT
Source organism: Phalaenopsis equestris (assembly GCF_001263595.1). Taxonomy (NCBI): domain Eukaryota; kingdom Viridiplantae; phylum Streptophyta; class Magnoliopsida; order Asparagales; family Orchidaceae; genus Phalaenopsis; species Phalaenopsis equestris. The sequence goes on along the minus strand of NW_018164444.1, from coordinate 31,509,432 downwards.
TATGGTGTTATATTAATGCTTTATCATTGTTTGAAAATCAAGCATACAAAAAATAAAAGAAGAGTTGATAGATGGGATACCAATAATTATTATGTATAAAATCTAAAAGAAATAAAACGTGACGCCTAGTCCAATTGAAATTGTTCTACCATGCAATATAAGTTAAAGACTTTGTTCTACCATGCAATATAAGTTAAAGACTTTGTAGGCCGTTGAATAGTAGAAAATAATATTACAGGGGTAGAGATTATTGATATGAGTTTCACAAGATGTGTAACAAAATATTAGGAAAGGTTTAGTGACTCAACTGTAATTGATGGAATATCGTTGTCAAAGGTCGTATGATAAAAATTTGATGTCAACAGTGTCGACATTAGTGGCAGCTAGGCAATCATGCTTCATCAACATTGATGGGAGGGATGTTATTTTAATGATGACATCGACGGTATTGGCCTAGCAATGATGGTCCAATGGCAACTGCACCAATGACCAAGCAATGGTTGAGAAAATAATAGTGTTGATGAGGCAATAATGATCCGGTGGTGATAGCGGCCAAGCAATGATGATCCAAAACCAGCAAAAACTAAGAAATGGTAATCCAACAACTACATCAACAAGGCTGTTGTGATCCCATGGTGGCAGTAGGGCAACACTAATTCAACAATGGCTGTAATGTTGAACGATGGTCTAGCAACAATGACGACCAATCGATGATGATTTGATTATGATGGAGGTGGTCCAATGAAAGCGGCAATGACAACAGTAATCTCGTGATAACGATCTACTAGTAGTGTTGATTCGACAATGTGGGGATGGGGGTGTCAATAAGGCAATGATATTTTGGCGATAGCACTGGCTTGGTGATAGTGATTTAGTGATGACGACGGTGGTCAGCCGATGACGATGGCTATGTTATTGTTGTACAATGGTGGTGGAGCTTGAAAATTCTTATGAGTATAAAGCTCCCTTCAGTCTTCTCAAATATGTCAAAATTCTTTTTTTATCTAAATAGTAGAGATCTAATTATAGATTTATAGATCAATATCCTTTGTATATATTGCTTGAATCTTGACCACACCATTGGATGACCTAAAATGACTCCCTTGGTTGAATGAGATGTTATGAGTATTTTTGTGCCTTAATGATGTTGAAAATAAGCAATCTTAAGCTCATTAGGTTGTTTTATCAAGATGTTCTATTTGGCTATAAACTTAGCAGATTTGATGATTATTTGATTTTTTAAAAGTATTACCAACCCCTCTTACTATGCCTTAGGTGCATAATATGGGCGATGACTTAGATAAGATTACTTTTGATGTCATTTGATTAATCTCATTGAAAAAAATCTATTTATTTATAAATTTGGGGCAAACAATTCTTAATTTGATTTTTGATGCTTCTAATTTTAAGATTCATCGAGATTTGTGTTTGATTATAAGGAATTTTTAGGGTTGTATCAGTTGCCCCATTGTTTTTAGACATCAACACCACAAATAACAAAAAAACATATCTTAAGTTTTCAACATATTTAATGACTTTAAATTGAGATCTCAAAAAAATTATGAAGTGCGACCACTCTTTAGACATCAATGCAGGCATCCTCTTAGGATCATGAACCAAGAAATCTCATCAATCATAATCTTAGTAATTTCAAAATTCTAAACAATGATTCTGGTGACCTGAAGATGCTAAAAATGGGTTGGACATGTAACCATTGATAACACCAGCAATTGTGTGCATGCAGGTGCGCTAATGGCTTGCGTAGGAGCACGTTGAAGGCAAGTACCCATGTGAGTGCACAAAGTCCCACTAGCAAAGCACACATGCACACAGATGCTCAAGTAGTGTTATGCTATATGCACACATTCATAGATTGTGCTCAAAATCACGCACACAAAAGCATGCATGTGTGAGTGACCGAGAGGACCGCCGACATAAAAATTCATTTTTTATTTTTATTTTCCAAATAGGAGATGTTTCCCTTTCTTGCAATATTTTAAAACAAAAAAAAAATATTTGTTTGATATTAAAAAAAAATTAAGAATCTATAGATTTTTATAATTTTTATCTCTAAAATTTTTCTTATTCTCTCTTCAGTAGATCGATAAATGCCCTCTTTGGGTTGAGGAAAGGGCAAAGTTTTCCTTCCATAAGCTCTAGTTCTCTCCTAGCATGGAATTCAAATTTTTGTGTAGGAGTCCACGTGCTAGAAGTGAGCAATATCGATGTTTCCAATGATGAAATTTTGTCCCTCTTAAAAATTAACTAGTGTTGGTCGTGTTTGTTAGTAGATTAAATTTTGAGGAGTTCAAGATCTATAATTCTATGACAAGACATTTATTTTTTCCTTAAAAATCTATTGGTTTCAGTCATTAGATAGATTGGGTTTGAAAATAAGATAAAAGCATGAAGTACTATAGTGAAGCATTTGATTTTTCTTAAAAAAGATAATGACCACCCTAACGGATAGATCCAGTTTAGAGACAATCAAGGCCCATAATCCTATGACGAGACATCGATCTTTCCTTGAAAAACATATCGACTATGCTCATTGGACAAAATAAATTTGTAGGCAGTCAAGGCCTATATTCCTATAATATGGCACTTATCTTCACTTGGAAAAAAAATTGACTTCCCTCGCCAGATATATCATATTTGAAAGTGATCAAAGCTTATAGTACTATGATGAGGCACACACCTTCCCTTAAAAAAGGTTTTAATTGCCTTTATTAGAAAGACTAGGTTTTGAGCTGATCAATGCATGTAGTTTTATGATAAGACATATTTTCTCAAATATATCAAATTTGTAGGAAATCACGGGCAATAGTCTTACAATGAGGCACCTATCTTAGTTTTAAAAAGATGTTGATTTTATCATTGGACAACTCAAGTTTGTAGTTCGTCAATGCCCATAGTCCTATGATGAGTCACTTATCTTCCCTTGAAAAAAATGCTAACTACCCTTTATCAAATAAATTAAGTATGAAGGCAATCAAGGCATGTGATTCTATGATAAGACACTTGTCTTTCCTTAAGAAAGGTGTTGAATACCCTTGTCAAATTGACCACATTTGAGGTAATAAAAGGCACATGGTTAAAAAATCAAGAAATATCATTTCCTTAAGATTCTCCTCCTCCCTTAAGTTTGAGGTGCTAAGGGTGCTTTCCACATTTTTTTTTTATTTTCTTATATTTTCTACGAGGTTACTTTATGAGAAAGGAGTAAACTGCTGTGGAAGAGATAACATTTGGTATTGTAAGTTCTTACTTTCAGTTTTACTTGCAACGATAAGTTTAATGGAATGTTTTTCTTACATTCTTTCCAACATGCATATCTAAATTTTCTTTCATGCTCCTGTGATTCATGGCATATGATTTTTGTGGTTTTCATGGATTATCTCTTTCATCATTTTCCTGAGAAATCGGGACTTTTTCGTTGTTGAGTTACCCATAAAGTTTCATTTACTCCTAATCTTATTAATCAGGAAGTTAACATATTTTGTGATCTGTGACTCTTATCAGGTGAACAGAGGAATGAAATGGTTAACCATAAAATCTATATAATAATATACATATTTTATTTGAGTTTTATTACCTAGAAAGAAGTTCATAACAAATTTGTGTGATGTCATAGAGATTGAGAAAGCTTCCACTTCATGGATTCTAGCATTCATTTGACCCAAACATAGGCATAATGACAATTTTCTATCCCTGTTGACAACTGTCACGTGAAGAAAAATCTAAGAAAATTATGAACTACCACATCACCTAAGTCACAAACCTTGAAGAATCATAAGATTTTCCTATACCTGTTTTTCTATATTTTCTGAATTTGTTATCTTTTCTTTTCATTTTTAAAAGGATTTTAAGAAAGCATCTCTTATTGTGATCATGCTAAACTAGGTTTAGAGGCATAGTAAACTTGAGTCCCCCGCCTAAGAAAATTAGTAACACTTTTCTCGTGATATCAATATGTGGTATTTTTTAACCACATTATTACTTGACACATACACTTTCATTCTGCGACCGACTTATTTCATAGTTTGTTTTGACGTGTCATTAAGGCGGTGCATTTGCTGGAAGTAGACCGATTTTCAATCAAACTAAAGTGAACTGGGTCACCAACATAACCTGATCAACAAATATAGTCTAAGAAAAGTTTGATGTTTGCTTGACCTCATTTGCAATGTTAAATGAAGAAAAAAAACCAATGTCTGTTTGAACCATAATTCAAATTGAAAGAGTAAAACATAGTCTCTATATGACCATATTTGAAACTATAAAGAAGAGGAGTTTAACGTCTGGTTGACTTTATTCACAATAATAAATAAAGAACACAATTTGAAGTCTGTCAGACATGTCCATCAAAATGATAGAACAATGTAGTTTTTACTGATCATATTCATAATAGTAGAGAAAAAGTTTGACGACTTCCTAACCATATTTGGAATGGCAGACACAGAATGAAAACTAGTGTCTGCTGACTATATTCACAACAACAGAACAAAAGTAGTCTCTTCTTGACCATATTCACAATAGTAAAGGAAACATTCAATTTCTAATTGATTGTATTCATAATGGTAGAAAAAGAATGATAACTAATGTTTGTCTTATCATATTCACGATGACAGAACAATAGTAGTCTCTACTTGACAATATTCACTACAACAGAGATGAAAGCTATATTATCTCTTGTAATCTCAACAATCTATTATGCTCCCACATAAAAAAATTGACTAAAGTGTTAATATGATTCTCATCGTTAGGAATAATTATTCTCTATTTAATCTCATTCAAAATGATAGAGATAAAAAATCTAATACCTGCTTGGCCTCATTCACAATAACAGATGTGGGAGAGAGCTCAATGTCTGCCTGATTTTATTTTCAATGGCAGATTAAGAATAAAAACTAATGTTTGTCTGCCACATTCACAATGAAAAAACAAACGTAGTCTATACCTGACCATATTCGCAGCAGTGGACAAAAAGTGTGATGTCTACCTGATTGTATTCATAATGGAGGATGAAAATAAAAACTAATTTCGAGATTAATTATAAGTAATCTCAACGATTATAGATGCTCTCATACACATAACTGACTAGTAAGTCAATATAGTTCTTGTCGAGTTTTGTATTGAACAAGTGATCAGATAGACAAATAGCCAAAGGTGGCTTGATCAAATCTTCAGCTAGATAAACAAGCCAGTCTAATAACACATGATGCTCAAATAAGTATTCTAGCACCATAATGCAAAAATTTGTTACAATGATCTCGATTTATTGAGTTTCTCGAAAAAATTGGCCATCGTTAGCACTACTATCCTAACACTAAGATGTCAGTCTTTTGGCACTGTTGTATCAAAAATTCATGTTGCATCGCCAAGCTCTTGAGTTTACTCCAAAAGCTGTATCATAACTAGAGTTGTGGTGATGCTAACCTAGTGCTGAGGCACTAATCTTCTAGCAATGTGGTTCTCCAATTCTACATTATAGTGCCAAACTCTCAAATTTTGTTTCAACTAACACCATCCTACTTTATGATTTGCATGGCTAGTGTTGTGGCACTATCCTTAAGAATTTACTTTTATCCATTAAACTTCCACCAATTTGATTTCTTGTAAAAAGAACTTAACTAGTTTAACAAACATACAAAATAACATAATTTTATGCATATTTTAAATATATTTTTCACTCAACTCACTCCATATTTACTCTACTTAATAAGATAACTAGGTAGACTTATTTAGAGCCTTTTATATAACAACTCAATGTGACCCATCCATCAAAGATGAAGTTGGGAGTGGCTTATATGCAAGTGCCAAAGATGGCCTAATACATCTTATGTCAATCCTTTATTCGATTGTTTCTTACAATTTTTCCAATTTTCTTAAAGAAAACCTTTCATATGATATATATGTCTACTTATTTATACCTAAGGTGCTAGAAGGCAAGCCCAAGATACATATTATTATCTAAAGTTATTTATTATTTGATAGTGAGAAGTCATCAAGCTTTTCTCATCATATGCTCTTTATCTTACCTTTCCTTTATCCTCTTATTCATAATTTTTCTTAAAGTAAGGTTCACGTGTTGTCTATAAATAAATTTAAATTTAATAGAAACCATTATTGTAATGAATAGTATAAAAAAATACATATATACATTCAATGAATATTGTAAATGTTATATTGAATTGAAATTGACTTAAGAGTTTATATTCTTTATAATTAGTTTAATACCTTTATTCGTTCTTATTCTTTTACTGATTTTATCAAAATTTAGTTATTTGATGATGTTATTTTATTATTTTTGTTTCTATCATTCAAGTTTATCCCACCATATCGTAATTTACTTCTCTCCCATCTTATATCCATCACTTTATAATTCAAAATTATAGTTAGTTGAAATTATTTTGATTGGATTAGACATTATTTCTTTTAATTTCACTTAATAAATTATGCATCACTTGTATGTTTTATGTCATTCCTTTTAAATTTATGATAGTTTTTTGAAATTGAACAATAAATCCTCACACTAAAGATATTTTTGATTCTCAAGGTAAAATTTAATAAAATAGAGTGACGCGCCAATCTTATTTAAGAATTAATTGATTTAAGTACATACTAAAAATTCCATTTCATTTATATATATAATGTATAATTCTTTTTTATTTACATCTAAATCAAATCAAAATATAAGCATAGCAATATTAATTTCATTTATAAGGTTAGTAGTATTTTCTTATGTGCTTTAGAAATTAACTTGTTTTGTAAGTAAAAGAAATATCATAAATTATTAAATATGTTATAAAATGAAGTGGTACACAAAAAAAAACAAATACACACACTCGTGTAATAATAAAAAGTGATAATTTGACTTCATATTTCTCATATACTTGTTGAGCATATACCCCTATTGTCCATTATTTAGAAAAACATGCTTGAAAGTTTATTTTGAACAAAAAATACACATAGTATATGAAAATTTGAGTAACCCTTGATTCAAGACTTCAACCATTTTTCAAGTAAGAAAGCTACACAAAAGTCTATCTTCCAACAACTTTTTTATCTCTCTCAATTTTATAGTTAATGTAACTGGCTTGCAATAACGACTGACAATGAGAGTCATTTTTTCCCAACTATTTTTTATTCAAGGCTAATAATATTATACTTTTTATTTTTTAAATTTAAATGTATTTATCAAAAAATTATTGCAGGTCATAATAAAAGGAGAACTTGAGGTTTAAGAAATACAAAGACTACGACTCAAAATAAGAGTCCTAAACTTTTTTCACACACTAATCCCTAGAATCTAAATCCTCTTTAAACAATATTGTTTGTTTTAAATTTATTTGAATAAGATTCAAACTAAGTTCAAATCATATATGAACCTTTTTTAAGACCTTTTCAAACGAATTTTTAATGTTCAAGCTATATTTAATTTTTATTCAATTTTTTTTTTTGAAGTTTGCTCGAACCGTGTATAAAGTAATAATCTATTGTGCTACAGTTATTATAATTGTAGTTTATCGTATTGATTTTATATTCTTTTGTATGATAATTATTGTGATTACACTATGTTGTATCAATTTTATAATATGCTATATTATGCCCATTATGGTGTCACTTTGAATTTTTTTAACAAATTATGAGTATTCTGTTGTCCAAAATAGCTTGGAACTTTAGCGGAATAATTGTGGACAAATGTTTTAAATGGCAAACTTTCCTTCCATGCTTCTGAGGTTCACTTCCTACTTCCTAGACGGTTATCAATGCCCGTGTTATCGACATTCCGATCCCTCAGGAGAACTGCCGCCACCGCAACTGCTGGCGACTCTGCGATCTCATGGCTCTCCGCCCCCGGAAACCCCCTCATGCGTTGGCCCCTGCCGCAACCTCTGCCAAAATCACCACCCCAACTCTCCGTTGATCCGCCGCCCTCTGCACCGTTAGCAGGAGAAAAACTCTCCGAGGTCCTTGAAACTGCCGTCTCCATCTCCTCTCTAATACGTTCAACTCCACTATCCGACATCAAAGCCACCCTCATACGGTCCGGCCTGGTTCCTCCCACCACCAACCTCTCCTCTATCATCGACCTACTCATTCGTTCTCACTCCTTCGACCTCGCTTGGTCTCTCCTCCTCTCTCATCCTCCCTCCTCTCTCTCAACCTTCTCCTCCCTCTTCCGCCGTTATTCTCGCACCCAAAAGCCCTCCGCTGCCATTCGCACCTTCCTCTTCCTCCGTCGCTGCCCACACTTTTTCACCACCACCATCGAGGATGACCACGACACCCTTGAGCTCCTCCTCGATGCTCTCTGCAAGGAGGGTCATCCAAAAGCTGCTGCAGACTTCCTTATCCAATTGAAATCAGAAGACCCCAATTTGATTCCCTCCGTCCGCTGCTACAATATCCTCCTCCATGGCTGGTTCCGCCAACGGAAGCTAAAGAAGGCTGAGAGTTTATGGTCAGAGATGCTCCGTGATGGGATATCGCCTACTGTTGTCACCTACGGCACTGTTATCGAGGGTTTATGCCGCCTGCGGCGACCAGATCAAGCTATGGAGCTTCTGGAAGAGATGCGGGGCTCAGGCATCGATCCTAATCTCCTTACCTGCAACCCTATTGTAGATTCCTTGTCAGAGTCTGGGAGATTTAAGGAGGCTCTCGGATTTGTTGAAAGGTTCCCTCTCCTTGGCCTTTCGCCCAGTATCTCCACTTATAACTCCTTGATAAAAGGGTTCTGCAAGAATTCTGATCTTAAAGGAGCTAGCAATGTTCTAAAGACGATGATTGGCAGAGGCATTCTGCCGACAACGACTACATATAATTATTTTTTTAGATATTTTGCAAAATTTCGCAAGATTGAAGAGGGTATGAATCTTTATAACAAGTTGGTTGAATCTGGGTATGCTCTGGACCGGCTCACATATCAACTACTTATCAAAATGCATTGCGAGGTGGAAGGGTTGGATCTTGCAGTGCAGCTGATCAAGGAGATGCATAGGAAAGGGTTTGAGGTGGACCTGGCAATGAGCACCATGCTTGTGCATTTGCTATGTCGGTTAAAAAGGTATGATGAGGCCTGTAATGAATTTGAGGAAATGTTTAGTAGGGGAATTGTACCACAGTACATCACTTATCAGAAGTTATGCAAGGAGTTGAAAAGATTGGGTTTGGTAAAAATGGAGGAGAGATTATCAGCATTGATGTCATCAGTCCCACACTCTATGAAATTACCTGCAACTTATAGGGACAAAGATGGAGGTGAGGAGGTAGAAAGGCGGGAGTCTATACTTAAGAAGGCTCAGGCAATGTCAGAGGCTCTTAAGGGAATAAAAGATAAGGATCAAATGACCAAATTGAAGACCTTTGAGGAAAGCATGGTTGAGAAAGCCAATGAATTGACGACAAATATTAGAAGGAGAGTATATGCAGTAAAAATTTAGTTCTTCACTCTTCAGTAGCTTTGAAGATTATAACTGTTGGCACTTCCGCTCACAACAGACTTTATGCATCCTTTTACTGCAAGCAAACGATGCTGCAATGGTATGCTTTGCCACATGGAGTTTCATTTAATCTTCTAATTTTCTTATACAATCAATTTATGTGATTTTTTAAGCTGGAACTATTGCTGTTGTAAAATGATTGATGGTTATTCTGGTTTGTGGGTAACTAGAACAATATGTTTTTGCACAATAATTCATTTTGAGAGCATGGATCATATGCCTTGTTGGCAGTGTTGACACTTGACTTAAAGATTGTCATCATTCAAATCGTCATCATTTGCCAAGTTTGCTGCAGTGCATTCTAGGGCAGACCTTATCACATTAAGATCCTAGTAGATCCAAGACTATGATAATAATGGTCAATTTCTTCCTTTATGTCTAATGGATTCTAAGAAGTTCATTTTGAAGCATCTATAAGTCGTTCAGGCCAAAATTAGCTTTATTGCGATGGCCAATTAATTGACTGTAGCATACTTGACCCTAACTTGATCACTCTAGCCATAGACCAGTTTAAGTAGATTCTATGCAAATAATAGCATGTCCTTCGGTTTAACATCGATCAACCACCCTCATCAGCAACGGTTTCTTGAAGTATTCTTTGTTTTAAATGGCCTCAACTAGTTTAATTATAAAGACTCACGGTGATAGGAGTGAGTTCCAGGTGGCAATATCTTCCGTCAGGATTGATCACATCGAGCCTCCTTGTGATGATCATGTCTCTCAAAAGGATGAGCTCCCAGTTAACCAAGGAAGCATCTCAATGGTTCCGTCCATCAGGTTGGGCTTCCTCTCTCCTCAAAGTATGAGATAACCTTTTCTTGGTCTGTTGCCTTTCAGTTCACATGGTTGTGGAAGCACTGACGCCATGATTATTCTCTGTGACACCGTGGGTATTCATTAGCTCCAACAACTAGCCTAGGGTTTTTTGCAACTGAAGAATGAGAGCATATTTGAATTGACTTTCTCGGTGGCTTTGAGCCAAAACCACATAAGTGACAATTTGCTTGAGATTTTTGACTTTCCAACATCTTCTGTTGTAGCATGTGATGAAGGTCGCTAAAGACTTATTAGGATCTGGTACCGCGATTTGATTTACTTACTTTGTGTATATCTTCTTTAATATCAGTCATTGACAAAGGTGCCAAAAACTTGACCCCTTTTCCGTGTTGATAATATAATTTTATGTTTTTATAGCGGTTTCTCCTAGTGACGTAAGTATTAAAATTTCTAATTATTGATTTCAAAGTTTCTCTAGGATTGAAATACATGTGCATGTATCGTTCAAGTAATTATAGAATTTTCTTTTAAACCCCCAGTACCGATCCCACAGGGAAGGTGAAAATTGTTTTTATGACTTCGTAGAACTTTACTTAAACTCAAGGCAATTATCTATGAAGTCGCAAGTTTATGCGTAAAAAGAAGAAACTAATTCCTACTAATTCAGTTTCAAAACTTAAAGAAAATATTAAGTGTTTCTAAACTAACTTTACGTAGAAGTGTTCAAATTATATGAAAGTCTTATCCCTTGTAATGAGATTATAATTAGTGAAGGAATTAAATGTTTAAAGTTTAAATGTGGTATTGTGATAAATATGAGCATACATATTCTTTACCCTCTTTCAGTGCTTGCAAAGAACATTAGTTAACATAGAGTTTCTCATCAGCTTGTATAGTAGTGCTGAGTAGATTTTGGCCTCTCACTTCCAGACTACCCACTGTGCCCTCTCTATAGGACCTACAAGAGACCCTTACGATCAAAAATCTAAACCAAATTGATAAAAGAATCTAGTATACCACCCTAGAAACATCAATTCTACACTCATCAAAACTTATCTCCCTATTTATTTGTCCTTATCATCTACTAGATTAATGTGATTCTCACTAGTTGAGGAATACATATCTTATCATCTACTAGATTAATGTGATTCTTACTAGTTGAGGAATACATAACCCTCCCGGGTCATTATGATTTTACAACAAGTTTTAACATATCAATTGACCAGATTGAATATGTAAATCTGTCATTTCTAGATTACCCACTGTTCCCTCTATTTAATGTAGCCTTAATTTTCAAACTTTAGATCAAATTGGTTAAGATTCTAGTTTGTACCATAGAATCACCAATTTACATACATCAAAACTTATCTCCTTATCTATTTGCACTAACTTATAGACTATCTTATCATCTACTAGATTAATGTGATTCTTACTAGTTGAGGAATACATAACCCTCCCGGGTCATTATGATTTTACAACAAGTTTTAACATATCAATTGACCAGATTGAATATGTAAATTAAGTACAAATTAATGAATCATCACAAGTATGAAATAAGAGAAATCTCAAACAATTTTAATTCTACATATCATTATTTTTTATTGCAAGGAGAAATATAAAGAGAACAACTCAGACTTCATGAAGTTAACACAATAAAACATAATTTATATTCAAATTCAAGTTTGCATAATAAAGCAGAACTAAAAAAAAAAAAATACAAAGTACTTATCTTAGACTCCTTCCCAAACAAATCTTGAAGTTCTTTTAAAGTATTCTCCAAGTTCTTCTTACACACTCACAATAATAGACTCAACACATGAGACACTCTTGGACACACACTCCTTACGCGACAACAACCCCTCACAACAGGTCTTCACAACCCCGCCCCACACACATCCCCAAAACTCAAAGACTCCAAAGACTTTTTGTTGGCCTCTCTTGACTCCATTTATGACAATTCTCGAAATCCCTAAAAGTCACTTCAGATGCCCTTTCAAAATTCGTTCAAATACATTGCATATTGGCAAAAACTAATTCTAGAGCCTAGGCGTTCAACTGGGGCTTCTAGGCGCCCAACTGTGGTGTCTAGGCACCAACTTTCTAGAAGCCCAATATAACTGCCTGGCGCCTAGGTACCAGATCCTGGCGTCGGGCTCTCTGTTTCACGTACAGGGTCTAGCGCTAGAAGGTGGCGCCTAGGCGCCAGAAGGTGGTGTCTAGGCTAATTAACTTTGTGATCCTTTGCGCCATTTGACCCCATTTTACTTCGTTTTCGCTCTTCTTCTCCAAAACTTCATCTCTTGTATCTGTAGAAAAAAAACAAGCAAAATACCTTCCATTAAAATACATTATCATTAAAAATGAGCATAACATGTATAAAAAAAACTAGCACATTTTTAGGTATGTCAATTCATCCAAACTTAAACGTTATTTGTTCTTAAATAAGTCTTCAATTTATATAATGAATGCTTTAACTTATGGCAGTGAATTTCATTAAAGATTCCTAAAGTTTTGCCCCGTAAATGTGATAACGAAATTTTCATACAGATTTTCAATAACTCAGGTTAGAATTAGGGTATAAGAGTATCTAGTAATCATGTTAGAAATTTTGATTTTCTATTTATTTCAAAAATAATTTAATTTGTCACACTTAGGAATCCTAAAAGAGTTAAAAAACAATTATATCAGAACTTCATTAGAAAAGATTTGACTTATACATTTAGAATTGATAATAAGCTCAAAATTGTAATTAAGTTTCTTCCTTGCAGATGTTTCAAATGAAGCTAATTCTTAGTTAGACATCTCCTCAAGTTTTTTCTCACATATTTTTTACTTTTTCATTTTCTTTTTATTTTCTTTTCATTTTCTTTTCTTTCAAGATTGTTTTAATCTTTATTATTTTTTTATGGGAGGATTACTATTTAATGATTTTAAACTTCACTATCCTCCTCCTAAAATTTAAAATTTTTCACATAATGTGTATTAGTATAAACATAATTTTTCATAGAGTCTCAATTCATTTTGAAGTTTAAATCCAAGATTCGTAGTATTTCAAAAATATAAATTTTTTCCCACTATAAATAGTAAAAGTATCTCTATTCTTTTATACCAAATATTTTTAACTCTAGAAGTATCCCTTATTACCAAAAATTTTTATTTGAGTCTACTATAACATTCATAGGATTAAAAAATATAGTTCTTTAAAGATAACACCACATAACATAGGTTATTTCAAAATAATTTTTAACTATGGCGTATTGAGGACAAATAAAACTTAGTTTTTAAAAGTTTTTATCCTTTCCCTAAACTTAAATTTTTAAATAATTTTATACATTTTAGTACAAAATAAATATGAAGAGATAAAAATTTAACAAAATTATTATCTATCACAGGGTTCTAAACATGAAAATTGTACATGTACAAGAAGTAAAAATAGGTGCTTAGTAGTAGTAAATCTCAAATCAACATTTATAGCATGAAAATTTCAAAGTAAAAGAACTACTCTAACACAGACAATACTATATATGATCTAGAGCGAAAAGTAAACAGTAGTGCGGTAACAACTAAAAAACCAGAATTCATATCAACAATAAGCATAAAAATGCAATGTTCAACACAATAAAAAACTAAAATTCAGCAACAACTAGGGAAAGTAAACACATCCAAACTCAGAATAACTACTCATTCTCATTATCATCATCCTCATCATCTTCTTCATCATTATATTCTTCATCCATAGCCTTTCGGCGTTCAAACATAGGGTTATAAGGATACGAAAGAAACTCGACACTCTAATCTCTTCTTAGAAAGCTTACCAGAGAAGTATTGAAACGAGCCTCATAATCACTTTTCCTTTTCAGATATTGTTCTAAATGTTCCCAATGATCTTCATTCTCTTGCAGTTGACTCTGCACAAAAGAAATATCATCCTGATGCTCTTCATAGAGATCACAAATTTCTTCCCAAATAGCAGGAGGTGGAGCAACAACACTAGAGGTAGAAGGTCTAGAAGTAGAGGTAGAAGGAATATATGAAGATTGGCCTATAGATCCAAGTGTAGCATGCTTTTCATATAAATTCACATTAGCCTTACCCAATAGGCTTTAGTGGTTGTAATATCTCCTCCCAAGCTTCAAAATCAACTTCAGATTGTTTACATTTAGTAAAGATGAGATAAGGGTAACTCAAAACTGCAGTAGAACCTCCCGTCGTAGAACTAATAATATTCTTGTAAATGAGAGAGCCAATATCTATATGTTTCATCTTCTGAATGCGAAACTTTGAAGTGGCTCTCTCCCTGGTCACTTCACTCAAATGGTTTGTAGGAAGAAGTCGAGCAAACATGAAAGTGTTAGGCCGTAGATGGGGCATTAAGCATGGAAGAAGAAAAATTTACCTTGTGGTCATTCTTAATTTTCCAAGCTCCACGCTTATTAGTCAGAAATGCAATAATCTCATCCAGCTGCTTCTCAGCAGGCTCAAAGGATGAGTAATAATAATCAGGCACGTCAAACGACTGATATAAAACATTGATCCGAACAGGATTGATATCTACTCTTCTCTCCCTAACGAATACCAAATTGTCTGATTCCTCCTGGAGATTTGCATAGAATTCGCGAACGACTGAGATGACTACTACAGTAGTAAAGTAGCAGAAGCTCTCCCAGTTTCGTGCTACAATCAAGTTCTCCACAGAACATCCAAGCCTAGTGAAGCTTCTTTCTGCAATCAACTTTTCGACACATGCAGATCGTTGTATCGATCCCGAGCTTTAAGCCTAACAAACCACTTATGATCAAATACTTCCTTCTCCTTTCCTCCCTTAGCTTTAGGAGCCATATCAAATCTAATAAAAATCCATATAAAGTTTAAATAGAAGTTCTAAAGGCTTTTACAAGCAAATATATGGTAAAATAAATCTTTTCCATGGATTTTCATCCCCTCATTCCAAGGTTTTCCAAAAGTTTCGAAATTTCCAAATATGCATGAAATCCATGGCTAAAGATGAAAATCACACGGAGAAAGTATAAATTTTACTCAGAGAAGAAGAAATCCAAAGTTTTTAGGCCTTAAATCCCCAAGAATAGCAAGATAGGAGAAGCCCTAGGGAAGTGCTGGTGTGCGTTCGAAGTAAGGAGTTTGAAGGAAAAAATGGTGTTTAACCAGTCAATTAACGATTTATTGGCTTAAACCAGTTGTGCAGCCAGTTCGACACCTAAGCGATAGATTTGGCATCTAGGCGCCCTGCTTTCGAGTAACTGGCGCTTAGGCACCGGGTTTTGGCGCCTAGGCGCCAGTGCTTGGCATTTTTAATTTTCAGTTTTTCTAAATTTTTACATATTAGCACCTCACACCAAAAGTTCTTGTATCCTAATCTCTTCGATTCAACAACATTTTGATTAGTTTATTATCTATCGAACTTCTTCCAACTTTCATTTGCACAAGTACCCAATCGAACTTCTTCCAACTTTCATTTGCACAAGTACTCGATTTCTAAGTACGAATCAATCCAGCAATTCAAGCACACTAACACCGCATATCAAACTCACAAACTTAACGTAAACACACTAACATAAACATCAGTTCGATACAAACCAACAAACATCAATCCTACATAATCAGATAAGCAGATATAGAAAAACAAACACACTCACTAACAAACAAACACAGATCAAAGTTTGATACTAAATTAAACTCACCAAATATCAGATTTTCAACACAACATCCACTACTCATAATTATTAACACTATTTTCCTCTACATTCACATTCATCGGCTGATGATGCACAAACAAGTTATAAAATGGAAAGTGTGAAAATTTTTCACCACACTTTTCTTCGATCCAATTGTTCTTTTGATACATTCTTATTTGAGCCTCCTATATATTTGCAGCATGATCAAATTTAAGCTTCATTTGTCAGTCCAGATGGTCAAATTGATAGGAGATGTGGCTAATTTTGATATGAATACTTGTCATTTTCTCTTCAATCTTTTGATCTTTTCAGCAATACTTTCAATGCTAACTGCAAGAAATCCATTGTAGTAAGTCGTCTTTGTTGATGAATTTTTTTCTATCAGACATCTCGCTGTTGTTGCTTTCTATAGTTCTTGTTGCCATAGTCTCAATAAGAGTTGATTTTTGCACTCTTCTTTTCCTCTTCCAATGTACTCTCAAACACTTAGATAATGAAGTGTTATGATCACCAAGCAAGTTTTTTGTGGTTTTAAAGGGAAGAAGTGAGTTCAAACTATAATGGGGCGGTTCAAATCCAAGTTGAACATGACGAACATTTATGTTTTAACTTGAGGGAGAGTATTAGAATTATAAGCTTAATTATTAGGCTAATTATTGTTGCATTTATTATGAGCTTTTATTTGTGTTATTTTTCTATTTCCATATTTATGTATTTCATAGTTGATCTATTTCTGAATTTTTGTCTTTTATTTTGATCTTGTAATATGTATTTATACCGTGTTTTCCTATCAATGAAAGTATCCCGCTCTATTCTCAAATCTAATAATATCATTTAAGAGTTTCAATTGATTTCTAATGTAATTAACTTCATAGTAAAAAATTGGCAATGTGGATCATTGTTGACCTCATTTTTGGTAAGGTCTAGTCTTCCTCTTAGGGTTTAGGATCTAGCCGTATGGATCTCCCTTTGACTATTTTAGAATCTTAGAAATGGGACCCGCCTCGTTTTAGAAATTCAACCCACTTCTGTACTCTTTTGTGGTTTCGCGTGTGTTGTATCAACTTCTAGCACTTAGAATGATGAAACCAACATGAGGAAACCCAAAAGAGATTCCTATAGGACCTTTTGAGCCTTAGAGTGGCCTTTTGCACAATTCGCACTCCCGCACACAAAATTTCGTAATTCAGAGAGTCGACACTTCCGACTACCACGATTCGCATCGCTTGCGCCGTTACCTGTCGAATACTCGAATAAACTTTTTGAGACGATCGATCGCGGGTCGAAATTTTATGAAATTTAAATTTTGACACATTTTGACCCCATTGTCGACAACGTCGTCCGAGCGACCCCGGATGACAAAACAGACTGCACCGGCGTGTTCGAAATGTCAATTTATATATATATATATAATCATTTTTTTCCCCCTAAATTCCTAAATCCCCAAATCCATCGCACCCGATCCCGCCTCCCTCACGTTCGCGTGAAGCCATTGCTCGCCTCTCCCTCTCGTTCGCTCGCCATCCAGGCGGATCCCTAGAAGGCCGAACCAAACTCATCCGCTTCTCCTCGCCGATCCCTCTTCTTCCTCGCGAGAGATCGGCCCGCGGTCCCTTCCTCGTGTGTTGCTTTATGTTAGTCCTTGAAGATTGTAATGAATTGGTGACATTTCACCACATTACTATAGTGACAAAAGAAATCGTCCACTCAGAAAGAGTAACTGTTGACCTCATTTTTTGTGAGGTCTAATCTTCCTCTTAGGGTTTAGGATCTAGTCTTAGGGATCTCCTTTCGACTATCTTAGAACCTTAGAAATGGGACCCGCCTCGTTCTAGAAATTAAACCTACTCCTGTACCATTTTGGAGTTTCGCGTGTGTGGAATCGATTCTAGCACTTAGAAGGGTGAAACCAACATGAGGAAACCCAAAAGAATTCTTATAGGACATTTTGAGCCTTAGGGTGGCCTTCTGCACAATTCGCACTCCCGCACGCACAAACTTCGCAATTCGGAGAATCGACCCGTCCGATCACCACGATTCGCATCACTTGCACCGTTACCTGTCGAAGGCTTGAATAAACTTTTAAGGCGATCGATCGCGGGTCAAAATTTTGTGAAATTTGAATTTTGACGTCTTTTTTACCCTATTGTCGACGACGTCATCCGAGCGACCCCGGATGACAAAATGGACTGCGTCGGTGTGTCCGGAATGTCGAAATTACCTAGGGGGGACACCCATTTTACTTGGGCACCGCGCATGAATAAAATTGCACAAAAATTGAAACTTTGATTAAATGTTATTTAATGCGGGCTGAAATTTTGAGAGAAGAAAGAACATAAATGCGATTTCTTTATTTTTCTCCCCTGAAGTTCGTATATGATGAATTCTGGGTTTTAAGTTGTTGGGTGGCCACGCAGCGAGAAAAGAGGAGTTTGGAATATGGGAAAAGCTATGTGAGCAAAGTTTTATTTAGACTTTTCTAAATCTCATACAGAAGTTGTATAACAATTTGTTTCAAAGAAATTCACATACATACCACCCTAATTCCTGCATATTTACATATCTAACACCCAAATTTCAATTCTCACATATGTGATATCTTGTTTATGCGTGCAATTGTGTTATTTCTTTTGGACTATCAAAAATTTGGGTGGTATATATGTAAGTGCTACATATGTAAATACTTAAGAATTGCATGGTCTGTGTGTAAATTTTACTTAGTTTTCTTTCACTGGAGTTTGAATGCTAGATTTTTTTAAAAATATGTGGGAATGGATGATTACACATGAAAACCCTCTTTTGATTTTTCTTGGTCAGTTGCTCAATGTTATTGTTGTTTTGGAACATGAAGGACTTTGTATAGAGGGGGAGTTGATTCTCTCTTCAATGTTTTGCTTATATACCATGTCATTCACCTGTATTTATATATGTATCACTTGGGTTAGCAGGTATGTGTACAGAGTTTAGTTTGTATGTGTGCAGACTTTGCCCATTTATCCCTAAAACAGCTCTATATCACCAAATGTGGGCGTCGATACATTCAGAATTTAAAGCACTCGTGGTCTTTTTTTTTTGGGATTTTCCCGTGCTTTCTATGATTTTTCACCGATTCGTCGATTTCCTCACACTTTTTTTGTCTCGAGTCTTTTGACGATTTTTCTCGATTTTTTCGGGTGACGTTTCTTTGCTTTCGTTTATATAAAGAATTTCGGCCTCCCCTTTTGGTCCTTACCCGTGAGGCCTATTGGAAGTCGTTTGGTGCGATTTGGTCCTTTATGCTAGGCTTGATTGGCTTGAATGTTATTGATGAATCAAGTTTGCCATCCTAAAAATTATAATCACTTTAGTTATCCTCTTATGTTTGTCAGGGAAACATAACAGCTACTGGTGGTTCTTTTGGGTTTGCCTTAGCCGTGAGCCTCACTTGTTCCTTGGGTTTGCCTTAGCCGCGAGCTTCTTTTGGTCTTGGGTTTGCCTTAGCCGCGAGCCTCACTTGTTGTTCCTTGAGTTGCCTTTGCCATGGGCCTTAGCAGCAGTCCCTTGCTACCTTCGGCCGTGAGCCTTAGTGATTACCTCCCTTGTGGGTTGCTTTGGCCAAGAGCCCTAACTGCTGTTTCCGCTATTCTATTGACCTCGACCGTGAGCAGTTATTTGGTTATGTGGAAAGATTTCATGCTTATTCGACGTATAAGGCTATCTATTAATTTGAAAGTGGGAGAATTTTGATTTCGGCATGTGTTTGAAAATATTAGTGGTGGTTTCCCCAAGGTCACTTTCTTTTGAAGTTTGGGAGATTTTAAACCTCATTTTGGAAAAAAAACATTTGGTTGACTTGATTAATCCTATGTCTTTGGGGTTTGAAAAAATCAGCGCAAAGTGCCCCTTTATGTTTGTTAGGAAAAACGTTGGGCCCTACTTTTTCAGGTCTTTTCGATAGGAGTTTTGAGAACTGATCTATTCTACTTTTCGGTGTTTTAGATGGATCAGTGTCTCCTCTCTCTCACCCCATTTTTGTTCTTGGTTCGTTCTTTTTGATGCTTATGTCCGATGCATAAGTGTCCACATATAGCCTTTTGCTATCGTGAAACCATCAAACAAGGTCGCAAGTAGTCGTTTCGGGGTTTACGGTGTTGATGATAAAGACACACCGAAGATAGAGCAGAAAGATGCCCTATCCTATAACATCAAGATCCAGACATTTGCCGACATAAGTCTAGCGGGAGTTGGCTCGAACCTCCTCAAATGATTGACAGTCCCACGCCCGACAATGTATCGACTCGTGGACCATGAAAATTTCTTAAAAAAAAAATTATAAGTTTTGATAAACCCTTTTTAAGAAAACATACTTTTCTAAGAAACAAAAATTGATAACTTTTCTTTGCATGTTTAAAATTTGTATGCATGTTAAAAAACATAAAACATACTTTAAAACTGGTTGTCCACCTGACGAATACTTGTTTAGGCTGAGAAATAGCCCTCTAAGTGAGGTTCAAGACACACTTTTAGACGAATGGCGGGGTTCTATACATTCGGGTAACCGAGTAGCCTTCGTGGACCCTCGAGAATAAATATACGGTTGTCTAGTCCCATATGAGTGCTTGTGGTTCCCCTCTTATGAATTTTTTTTTCTTTGTTTTATCAAAGCTTTGGGACATGACACTTGTGTTACTTTTTCTTTCTTTCGGGATTTCTCCAGGATTTTTTAGGATTTTCTTTTACTTGAGTCTTTTTCGTTGATTTTCTCGAGTTTTCTGTCATGAGTCGTTGTTACACTTCTTTAGATTTCTTGGATGACGTTTTCTTCCGGACTTCGGTATGCATTTAGGTTTGCTATACTTAAGGAACAGCGGATCTCACGGGCGTACAGGTTTGTTTTACATTTTACAGCAATTAATTTTCCTGTTTCAACATGCTACTGCTCTTCTTATACAGTATGTTATATCATTTATGTTTCTACCTGCTACTGTACTGTATAACATGTTATATTATTTATGTTTCTACTTGATACTGTTCTTCCTGTATAGCATGTTATACTGCTCCTGTTTTTACCTGTTACTGTTACTTACTACTGTTCCACATGCATCCTAGTGTTTGTCATGTATTGCACATTTTATATTATATAGCTTTAAGCATGCCTTCTTTTATATATGATGGTTTAGAGGACTATAACCATATGACCGTTTGATTTGACATCGTAACTGGACACCCTAGAAAACTTAAACTCGTCACGTCGAGGAGCTTGGAGCTCGGCGCAGCCATCTTCAACAGCAGAACATGTCTTCCCCAACAAAATCATTCCTTTTCCTAGAAATTAAACAACAAACCATAGAATTTCGAGGTTGTTTGCCTAGAGCAACATAAATCCTCAATTTGTCTGTTAGGCCTTTGCACAGTCAGACTGTGCAATTTAAGCCCTAACTCGTTCTAGGTTCCGAGGTTGTCGTCCGATACGACGTAAACCCTCATATCTTCCAGGCGATTTGTGTGACCATG